>NW_027308509.1:0-100000 GCF_047496885.1 Scyliorhinus torazame | reverse complement strand
CCCCGACTATGTCAGAGGCAAAGATATCGCTCCTCCTAAAGAAGGAAAAAGACCCGCTGCAATGCGGGTCCTATAGGCCCATTTCTCTTTTAAATGTGGATGCTAAGATTCTGGCCAAGGTAATGGCGACGAGGATAGAGGACTGTGTCCCGCGGGTGGTACATGAGGACCAGACTGGGTTTGTGAAGGGGAGACAGCTGAACACGAACATACGGAGGTTGCTAGGGGTAATGATGATGCCCCCGCCAGAGGGGGAAGCGGATAGTGGTGGCGATGGATGCCGAGAAAGCATTTGATAGAGTGGAGTGGGATTATCTGTGGGAGGTGCTGAGGAGATTTGGCTTCGGAGATGGATATATCGGATGGGTACAGCTGCTGTTCGGGCACCGATGGCGAGTGTGGTTACGAATGGACGGGGGTCTGATTATTTCCGGCTTTACAGAGGGACGAGGCAGGGATGTCCCCTGTCTCCGTTATTGTTTGCACTGGCGATTGAGCCCCTGGCCATGGCATTGAGGGGTTCCAGGAAGTGGAGGGGAGTGTTTAGGGGAGGAGAAGAACACCGGGTATCTCTGTCTGCGGATGATTTGTTGTTGTATGTGGCGGACCCGGTGGAGCGGATGCCAGAGATAATGCGGATACTTGGGGAGTTTGGGGATTTTTCGGGGTATAAATTGAACATGGGGAAAAGTGAGTTGTTTGTGGTGCATCCGGGGGAGCAGAGCAGGGAAATAGAGGATTTACCGCTGAGGAAGGTAACAAGAGACTTCCGATACTTGGGGATTCAGATAGCTAAGAATTGGGGAACCTTGCACCGGCTTAATTTAAGACGATTGGTGGAACAAATGGAGGAGGACTTCAAGAGATGGGACATGGTGTCCCTGTCACTGGCGGGTAGGGTGCACGCGGTTAAAATGGTGGTTCTCCCGAGATTCCTCTTTGTGTTTCAGTGCCTCCCGGTGATGGCCATGAAGGCTTTTTTTAAGAGAATTGAGAAAAGCATTATGAGTTTTGTGTGGGCCGGGAAGACCCCGAGAGTGAGGAGGGGGTTCTTGCAGCGTAGTAGGGATAGGGGGGGGGTTGGCACTACCGAGCCTAAATGATTATTACTGGGCCGCCAATATTTCAATGGTGTGTAAGTGGATGGGAGAAGGGAAGGGAGCGGCGTGGAAGAGATTGGAGAGGGCGTCCTGCAAGGGGACCAGTTTACAAGCAATGGTGACGGCACCGTTGCCGTTATCACCGAAGAAATACACTACAAGCCCGGTGGTGGTGGCAACATAAAAAATTGGGGGGCAGTGGAGACGGCATGGGGGAAGGACGGGAGCCTCGGTGCGGTCCCCGATAAGAAATAACCATAGGTTTGTTCCGGGGAGAATGGATGGGGGGTTTGGAGCATGGCAAAGAGCTGGCGTAGTACAATTGAGAGATCTGTTCGTAGATGGGACGTTTGCGAGTCTGGGAGCGCTGACGGAAAAATATGGGTTGCCCCAAGGGAATGCATTTCGGTATATGCAACTGAGGGCTTTTGCGAGGCAACACGTGAGGGAATTCCCGCAGCTCCCGACGCAGGAGGTTCAGGATAGAGTGATCTCAGGGACATGGGTGGGGGATGGTAGGGTGTCGGATATATACAGGGAAATGAGGGACGAGGGGGAGATCATGGTGGATGAGCTGAAGGGGAAATGGGAAGAAGAGCTGGGGGAAGAGATTGAGGAGGGGCTGTGGGCTGATGCCCTACGTAGGGTAAACTCGTCGTCCTCGTGTGCCAGGCTAAGCCTGATACAATTCAAGGTTCTACACAGGGCGCATATGACTGGAGCACGGCTCAGTAAATTTTTCGGGGTAGAGGATAGGTGTGGGAGATGCTCGAGAAGCCCAGCGAATCACACCCACATGTTCTGGTCATGTCCGGCATTACAGGGGTTCTGGGTGGGGGTGGCGAAGGTGCTTTCGAAGGTGGTGGGGGTCCGGGTCGAGCCAGGCTGGGGGTTGGCTATATTCGGGGTTGCAGAAGAGCCGGGAGTGCAGGAGGCGAGAGAGGCTGATGTTTTGGCCTTTGCGTGCCTAGTAGCCCGGCGCAGGATATTGCTTATGTGGAAGGAAGCCAAACCCCCGGGCGTGGAGACCTGGATAAACGACATGGCAGGGTTTATAAAGTTAGAACGGATTAAGTTCGTATTAAGGGGTTCGGCTCAAGGGTTCACCAGGCGGTGGCAACCGTTCGTCAACTACCTCACAGAACGATAGAGGGAATGAAAAGAAAGAAAGACAACAGCAGCAACCCGGGGGGGAAGGATCGGGGCGGGCTCTTAGGGATGTCATTGTATATGTATAGACGTTTGCTATAGGTAATGTATATTGGACTGTTGGATTGTATTTTTGGAGAGTAACTATTTTTGACAAGGCAGTTGCCATTTAGTTTTGTTTTTGTTTCTGTTTATATATTATTTATTTACTTGTTTAAAACTGGCCACTGTTATTTATATTGTTTTATTGTTGTTAAAAGAAAAACCATGTACTGTTATGTGTGGCCAAAAAATCTTGAATAAAATATATTTTTTTAAAAAAAGAATAATTGAAAAGTAAATGTGCCTCTAAGTCTTATGGAACGAGGCTGAGGAAATGTGAACAACTTACTGTCACATGTGGGATATATTAGTTTTATTATACATTAAGCTTAAAAATGTACATGGCCAATATACTGTGTATTATTTCCATCAATACAATATGTGGCTGGTAGACACTTAGTGAAATATTATGAATTCTATTCTGGCTCTATTTCAACGTGAACATCTGTGGCAGAAGCTGTGGTGGAGATCATGTATCCCAGTAGATTGAGGAGGAAATTACAGCATTCTGGACATATACAAATTAAGGAAGTGGCCAGATAAGTAGCAAATGCAAAGTAGATAAAGGTGAATTAGCACATTTCAGAAAATTAACAAGAGAAAGCAAATTATCCTCAATGGTAAAACTCATTGAAACAGAGGATGTGAGCGATCTTGGGATACAAATACACAGAGCGCACTGGCAGCACGGTGGCGCAGTGGTTAGCACTGCTGTCTCATGGCGCCGAGGTCTTAGGTTCGATCCCGGTTCTGGGTTACTGTCTGTGAAGTTTGCACATTCTCCCCGTGTTTGCGTGGGTTTCGCCCCCACAACCCAAAGATGTGTGGGGTAGGTGGATTGGCCACGCTAAATTGACCCTTAATTGGAAAAGAAATGAATTGGGTACTGTAAAAAAAAATTCACACACACAGAGAACAAAATTAGACCCTCAGGCCATCCTTCCAGGTGGAAAACAGGGGCAAAAATGACCAATTCCGGGGTTGAATGTTCAATGCCTGTTTTGCACATGTGTTACAGATGGTGCCATATTAATGATGGATTCTCCCATTGCTTCAATGGATGAATGTTCAGCAAGGAGACCAATTGTTCATCATCCAGGTTGGTGTGTCCGGTGTATGTTGTTAAACCAAGCCTTGATTTGCAGTTGAAGTCAATGGTGGAGAGGTGGATTGACTTTGTGACTTACTCACTTGTTCTGTACGGACCTGACTCCGCTCTCCTCAAATGTTGACATTGCTTGATTTTGGAGCAGTCTACCTTTCAGAACTTCCATGTTATGGATTTTCCCTGCTCCCTATAGGTAGCTCTTAAGCAGTAAATGTGAACTGCTTCTAGTTATTTGACATTGTCCATATCCAGCCACAGAGAAGTGATGTGAGAACCATTGCCTGGTAGACTTCGATCTCTGTTTTGTGATTAACTCCATGCTCTCGTAAGCTTGTTGTTGAGCCTAACTTTTTTCAGAGTTTCTTCTCACCCACACTGTTTCGCCCTTCAGTGGGGTGTAGTGGAAGGATTCCTGAGCTAATTCGCACTGGTGAGGCGACTTCCGACGGCTGAAACAGGGAGCGGTTGCATGTGGAGAAGCTCCTGCTGGGATCACAGTTTTGTTCCATTCTTTGCTGGGAATTTGCGCCCAATACACACAAATTTGTCTGTTTGGGCCCCCCCCACAGCAAGGGGGTGTGGAAGAGGTATCAAGCCAGACACCAAAAGAAGGAAAAAGAGACACTTTAAAGTTGGAGACCTGGGCGCTCGGGAGTGGAGCAGTCGCTAAAGAGAGAGGCTCCCGCCCGCGGACAATTTTCATTTCTCAGCGTTATTTTCTCTCGAGCTTTTTTCGGTCTTTGGAGCTCGAGAGACAGGCGGCAAATCAAACCACTTTAAAACTGATGATAATTCCTGTGGGAGTGCAGGGCAGATGGAACTGAGGCATCGAGCTCGGAGTGTGGGGCGGTTGGAGCGGCGGGAGTGAAGTCTAACATGCATGAGACAGTCAAAACTGCAGAGCGAGGGCAGCACGGTGGCACAATGGTTAGCACTAGGACTGCGGCGCTGAGGACCCGGGTTCGAACCCCGGCCCTGGGTCACTGTCCATGTGGAGTTTGCACATTCTCCCCGTGTCTGCGTGGGTTTCACCCCCACAACCCAAAAGGATGTGCAGGTGAAGTGGATTGGCCACGCTAAATTGTCCCTTAATTGAGAAAAAAAAATAATTGGGTACTCTAAAAATTTTTAAAAAAATAAACTGCAGAGCTGGGTCCGGAGCACAAGGCGGTCGGAGTGGTGGGGCTGGGCCTAGAATATGCGGCAGCCGAGGTGGCGGTGTTAAGTCCAGAACACGAGCGGTCGTTACACGTTGGGTGGCTCCTGCTTGAGGCGTATATATATTTTTTCTTTTTGGGAATTTGTAATGCCCGGTCCTGGGGGCATGAAGGACTAAGAAGCTGTAAAGAAGGCAAAAGGTGTCCAAACGCCAGAGGAAAACATCAGCACGGAAGGGAGAATGAGCGCTCGCCGTCGAGGTGAGGACCAGCCCGGGCTGACAAGATGGCGGAGGCCGGGCCGCTGCGTGGAGCCGTACTGCTTACAGCAGGGAAGATGGCTGAGGTGGTGTCTCTAGAGCTCAAAAAGCAGTTCGCAAAACATATGGAGGTTATGAGGAAGGAGATGGCGGTGGCACTGAAGATGTTGTTAGAGGAGGCAATTGCCCCAGTGAAGGTAGCTGTTGCAAAGGCGTCGGCTGAGGTGAGGGAACAGAGTGAGAAGATGAAGGGAGTAGAGGAGGCCATATCGCGGCACAGCGATCAGCTCACCTCGATGGGAGATGAGCTGCAAAGGGTGGTTGAGGTCAATAAGGGACTGCGAGCAAATCTGGAGGATATGGAGAACTGCTCGAGACGACAAACTTTAACGATTAATGGTTAGTCTGCTGAATGCTGAGCTTGCTTCTGCCAGGTGATGGGTGATTTCATCATATGATGTGGTATTGCCAAAAAGATACTCCCAAGAAACAGAACTTCTGAACTAAGTTGAGGGGTGTATTATTGATTGTGATTATGGAATCTTGGAGTTTGTTGCCAGGGCCAGGTTGATACAAAATCTGTCTTCTTCAAGAACTTTGATGCTTGGGAAAAAAAAGTCAACAAGCAGCCAGTCCGTGTCCTTGCTTGGTGCCATAGGTAACAGGAAAAGCATCTGATGAGGCACTACTCTGCATCATTTTGGTCATCATGCAGTCTTGAAATGAAAAGATAAACCTGATCAGCTTTTTAAGGCAGCCATATTTGTACACCATCCTCCACAGGCCTTCATGGTTTTCTATGGCGACGGCCTTGGTCTGGTTAATGAACACCATGTATAGGTCCTTGTTCTTTTCACAGGACTTCTCTTGAATTCAATGCACCGCAAATATCATGTCAAGCACTCCTCGTCCAGCACAAGTGCCACACAATGATTGTTTGCCCCCCGGCCACAGCTTGGCCACCACTTAGATAAAAACTTGAACTCGGAATGAGGAGCCTCACTGCCATCCCAATTTCAAGTAGTCCTCCTGCGTCTACATTCCTTACCATCACTTTAATATCTGAATTCAGGTTGTTACCAATTTTTCAGCTATCATTTTCCAAACAATCATTGGTATTCTCTGTAAGAAATTTTCCATTGATCATAGTTTTAGAATCAGTAATTTTGAAACAAAATTAAGATTTTTGTATGTTTGATAAAAAATGGGCCTATCAAGGATCCGTGAATGATGGGGAATTTTTATTTATGTTACATGTTGACATTGGCACCATTGAGGTATGACTACAGTGTCTATTTGCAATTCTTATCTTACTTCTAAAGTTGCTGAGAAAATGGATCCTGCTTGTGTTCTGTGTTCTAACCGTTGTAATGATGTACACAGAACATCGAGTTGTTTAATTAGAAAGATGATTTATTAACAAACACGTGGAAAGATAACTAACGAACTATGATACAGACAATGGCTACTAAATGAATTCAGTGAATTCTCCTGGAACTACTCTAAATGTGACTATCCTCTTATATGTCGTATTACCAACTGGCGGGTGTCTCGAGTTACGTGATAGATCTCGATCGCCATTAGCTGGTCGGAGGTCGCATTGCTAACTACATACAGAACTGTGCACAGGCACATCACCACACTGCTACCAGAAAATTCAAAAATTAACATGTCAATTAAATTTTCAATTAATAGATCAACCAACATCAAATCATGAAGCTTCTTGAGTGCCGCAGGGCTCAGTGCTGGGGCCTCAACTATTTAGAATCTATATCAATTAAAGGCCAGAATGTATGGTGTTGTCTGTAAAATTTCAGACACTTCAACCAGTTCATTATTCAAACATTTTACTCAGGTGCCCCTATTTGTGAGATGAGCAGGTTGCAGAAACAGGTTCACAATTCAACCCATTTATTTTCAAACACAATAGAACAGTTATCTCCCCCCAAATAATCCCAACTATAATATGCCCAAGATTCAAACACTATCCTCTGAGTCTCAGTCTTCTCAAGGCCCTCGTCTGCTAAGGTGGGTCTCGCACGCTTCCTCCATCCATCCTCTGGTCCACTGTTGAATCTTCTCCGCTGCCTCTGTGTTGAGTCTTCGCTGGGGAGAGTTTCTGGGTGTCCAGTACTTATACCCCTCTTCCCATCCTTCCAGAAGTTTCTCTGGCCCTCAGTCAATGCAGTCACGGGACGGGGTTTACAACACCTATTGGAATTGCCCGATTGCAACTCCGCAGGATACCAGGAACTTCCCCACCAAAGATCCATCCTCAGGGGCATTGTTTACCTGTAACCATATCCCATATAAGGTAATGGTGGGAAATCTAGGTGCCAGAAAGATTGGTTTCATCTGGGCAACTCACAACAATCCATCCATTTGAATGGGACCAATTTTCTTCCGCTGTCTTGTTTACAGGGCAGGCCCAGACTTGCCCCGGCTCTGTCGCTGTCCAGTATATTTGAGTTTTGCTGTTGGACATCCCAACAGGCCTGTCAGTGGTTCTGACTGTGGTTTTAATTTAAAGTGTCCAATTCTTAATTTAGTGTCCAATTCTGTATCGGGCCTAAATTTCAGGCCGTTGACCATTTTACCACAATGGTTGGAAAATTTGCTGATGACACAGAAATAGTAAGGTGTGAAGATGACATTAGGATTGCAAAGGGATATAGCTCGACAAGGCGAGTGGGCAAAACTTTGGCAGATGAAGTATAATGTAGGCAGATGAAGTATAACTTGTACATTTTGACAAGAAGAATGGAAAAGCAGTGTAGTATTTAAATAGAGAAATTGTGGTACAGAAGGATTTGGGTTTGCAAATGAACTGCAAAAAGCTACTACGCAGGTACACCAGATGATTACAAAGGCAAATGGAACGTTGTTTATTGCAAGGGGAATGGAATATAAAAGTAGGGAAGCTTTGCTATAGATGTAGGGGGCATCGTGATACCACATCCAGAGTACTGTGTACAGTTTGGGTCTCCTTATTTAAAAAAGAACATAATAACATGAGAAGCAATTCAGAGAAGGTTCACTTGACTGAATGAATAGGTTATCTTACGAGGATAGGTTGGACAGGTTGGGCCTGTATCCATTGGAGTTTAGAAGAATGAGTGGTGATCTTATTGAAACATAATATCCTGAGGGGACTTGACAGGGTGGATGCTGAAAGGATGGCTCCCCCTGTGGGAGAGACTAGAACTAAAATAAGGGATGTTTTGTCTCAGAGGGTCGCGAACCTGTGGAATTTGCTTCCCCAAAAATTAGTGGAGGCAGGGTCACTGCATATTTTTAAGGCAAAGTTGTATACGTTCTTACAAACATTCGAACAAGGAGCATTGGTAGGCCATTCAGCCCCTCATGCCTGCTCTGCTATTTAATAAGATCATGGCTGATCTGATATTAATCTCAAATCTGCATCCGGCCTATCCCATATAATTTATCACCCCTTGCTTACCAAGAATTCATCCACCTCAACCTTAAGGATATTCAAAGACTCTACTTCCCCTGCCTTTTCAGGAAGAGAGTTCCAAAGACTCATGACCCTCTGAGAGAAAAAAATTGCCTCTTCTCTGTCTTAAATGGGCAACCCCTTATTTTTAAACAGTGACCCACTAGTTCTAGATATTTCCACAAGAGGAAACATCCTTTTCACATCCACCCTGTCAAAACCCCTCAGGTTCTTGTATTTCTCAATCAAGTTGTCTCTTGCTCTTCTAAACTCTAGCCTAACATGTTCAACCTTTCCTCATAAGACAATCCATCCATTCCTGATGTGAGTCTGGTAAACCTTCTCTGTACCTGTTTACTGAGAGTGCACACCAGAGGCCCCGAATTTCAGCCAAGATTGGGTCTAAGGCCTCATCACCGTTCTTCCATTGAGCTGTAGACACCATTTTGGTATCTAGGAATAGTTCCCCAGTTTGAAGACGATTGATTTGGGCTAGCATCCTCAGTGACAGCAGTGCTCAGGTAAGTCCTGAGATGGAAGGGAGGAACTAATGTAGGCCACCAGCAGTCCAAAATATGGTGTAAAGTGTGTTGAGCACTCTTACTCACTCCTACCTGCCTCCTGAATTTAAGTTCAAAAGAAAATACTTAGTACTTTGGTGGAGCCTTTGGTAGTCCCCTTAAGGACCACTGACTAAAGCCATATGTCAGTTGCAGTTCAGTTGGTAGCACTTTCACCCCCGAGTCTGAAGATTGTGGGCTCAAGTCACATTCCAAGAATTGAGCACAACAATCTAAGCTGAAACTCCAGAGCAGTCTGAGGAAATGCTACGCCATTGGAGATGCTATTTTCAAATTGGACATTAAACTGAGACCGGGGGTGGGATTCTCCCTTCTGGGGACTGTTGCTAACTTTATTTTAGCCTTAGTTTAATTGCTCTGTTCTATCACCTTTGCTCTTGAGTCGCCAGGTATCTTTCTGATACCGCCACGTGGTTCAAGTCCGAGTAATGATCAATAATCCAACACACCGCTTAGTAAGAGTTAAATCAACGCACATTTATTATATACAGTAATCAATACTTATGCATAAATTCTACTTCTAAGCTACTTCCTACAACTAACAAGCCAATACTTAACTTGGAAATGGCCCACCAGGTCAGGGAAACGAATGGCCTTTCGTTTGGGTTCTGAGCCTGCGGAATTCGATAGCTAGGTGCGCCTGTCTCGTAGCGAGCGTTGAAGTAAGACTTACGATTTGAGCGGCTGTTGCAGAAGGTCAGCAGAAGGCAGCAGGGGTTGCAGCAGGGTGAAGAAGGGTGCGGAAGGGTGGATTTGAACTTGGACTCTATTCTTATAGTCCCCAGAGGCTTCCCGTCTTTCGGGGCGGACCCTGTACCTGGTTCCAAGTGATTGGACTTCGTCCCAATCACTTGGTTCGATATTCTCCAATGCTGGAGCGATTCCTTGATCGATGGGCGGTTTTGGGGTGGTCGTTCACCTCTCTTTGTGTAGGCTCCTGTTGGCGCCGAAAAGTCTGGGTTGGCTTTGTGTGTCTAAATTGTTGCACATTGTTCCCGGGGATTGCTAATTAATATTCAGATGGCTGGTGTTTTGTTGTGCTGAAGGCTGCAGGTATCGATCCTGTCTGGCCTCCCCAGAGGCGAATACACAGTTTTACCTGCAGCTACTTGTTTAGTCCTGTTGGCTGATTTTCCCATCAGCCTTTTCCATTTGCCATTGTAAATCGGGGTTAGCCATTCTAAATCGGGAGGTCAGCCATTTTAACTGGCTACAGGACCATGTCCCCACGCCCGCCAGAAAACAAGCGGGAATCACTCCAGACTTTTTCCTAGAAAGTCCAGTGTGATTCTCCATCTTCAAGGGGGCTTGGAGGGCCACGGCGTGCGTCTCGCAGCTCCGGCTGCCGGCTGGGCCCTGCAGTTAAGGCCTGCGCGGCAGTGCATGTGCGTGGCGGCCCTCTTCGCGCCGGCCCCCGCGCAACATGGCGGAGCCCACAGGGGCCCGGCGCGGAGGAACATAGGCCCTCCCTGGAATGAGCGCGCCCGCCGATCTGTAGCCACCGAATGTGGGCCAGCCTCCCCCGGAGTCGGATCCTCCCGACTCCACACTAGGACGACCCCCGCAGCCAGAACGCTGAGGTCCTGCCGGGTAGGACCACATGTGAACCATGCCGGTGGGACCCGGCGGGCACTCGGCCCGTCGGGCACGGAAAATCGACCCGGGGGCCGGGTCCCGCGCTGCGTCGATCGCGTGCCAGCATGGGAGCCTATTTTGGGTAATTCTCCGCCCCCGCGCCCAGCGCGATTTTGGCGTGGAGGGTCAGAGAATCCCATCCTCTGTCTGTTTACTCATGTGAATATAAAAAAATCTCCCATGGCACTATTTTATCAAAGAGCAGAGGAGTTATCCCTGCTATCCTGATCAATATTTATCCTTCGAGTAATAGGGTCATTTCTGGCACATTCAGGCCATTTAGGCCATTGAGTCTATGCCGGCTCTATGTCGAGCAACCCAGTCTATCTCACTCCCCTGGCTTCACTAAAACAGATCATCTGGCCATCAGGCTGTTTGTGAGAGCTTGTGTTCTATTTACACAGTGGCTATATTTCAAAAAGCACCTCATTAGCTATGAAGCACTTTGGGATGTCCTTATGTTATATCAATGAAATTCTTTTGTTATACTCTTTTGAATAAAACAATAATCAATAACTTAAACACAAATGACAAGGGTGATAGCACCTGGTGGCACTGTAACTAATATAAAATGTCAAACGTAAGTGTACCTAATAAAATTAAAATGTCATTCCTGGGGTGATGATTCACCCCAGCCCCCTCAGCGCCCACCAGTCGTGGAAGGCCTGAAGCGTGCTGCCGGACACCGCGTGCTCTCTACCAAGACCACCCTCCATGAATGTAGCCGTGATAGAAGAGCAGAAAGTCGAGTTGGACAACCCTCTCAATCGCCCGCTGTCTGGACCTGTTAATGGCCAACTTTGCTAGGCCCAGGAGCAGGCCCATGAGGATGTCCTCCTCCCTCCTCACTCCAGGTGACTGAAGATATGGAGCATGAGGTTGAAATGCAACAAAATGTAGAGGAGCAGCCCTTTCAAATAACTATAACATTGGAGAATCCACATAAATGTGGAACACGGCTCCCTTTGGCCACAGAAAAGGCATGTGGCCTGGTAATCTGTGAACCATCTTAATCTAATCTTGGAAATATATCGCAGCTTTTTCAGTTGCTGTGGCAACATACTGGAATTCCCTCCCTAACAGCTCAGTGGGTGTACCTATACCTCAAGGACTGCAGGCAGCAGTTCAAGAAGACAGCTCACCACCACCTTTTGAAGGGCAACTAGGGATGGACAATAAATGCTGGCCTAACCAGCGACGTCCACATCCCATAAATTATTTTTTTTTAATGTTTAAAATCTAAGATTGTATGGCACTCATACATGCAACACCCCACAAGCCAGGTCTCCGATGGAAAAAGGGATGATTCCCATGTAGATGGCCCACCACCATGCAGTAGAACAGAATACCAAGGCATGTCCTGACGGTGGAGGAAGGCAAGAAGGTGGCACTTGTGCAGTAGCAGACCACACATGAAGCCCCTCCAGGCTGAATGAAAAGGTACAGTAGGAATAGCCATGAGGCAGCTCAACTTATGGGGTTGCAGCTCTCGAAGGGGCTGTCGGGGTGTAGGATCAGTGTGGAATTCTGTCCAAACAAGGGTCAGTTTGGAGGGAGTCCACAGTATGCATGAGTCGCCTCGACGCAAGCTTTTTGTTATTTAAGTGCTGCGTGCTTTGCTCAGTCCCAATGAATTACCAGGAGAGGGTCATGAAACTGGTGTTAGACACCTCATTAATGTACTTAATGGGTTCACTATCTGTTTTATGCAGCTGCCAAAGAGCCTGAAAACCAAAATGGCATTACATTTTTTTTGCTGCCTTTGGGGTATGGAAATTGCTCCTAGAAAATTGCTGCTTTTTGACTCTGTTCTGAATCTCAAAACGGGGAGCTGCACTATCCAACTTCACTTCCATTTATGTCTAGGTGCCCTTAGCTATAAGTGACTCTTTGGGATTCTCCGTCGGCCAACACCAAAATCGAGAAAGGCAATAGGGCAGAGAATTGGTTCTGACACCAAAATCCTGATGGGCGCCGGGTTCATGCCAAATCACAATTCTCCGGTGCCCCGACAGTGGCATCAATGTATTCCACCCTGCAAGTACAATAAATGCCATTTACATATCATTAGTGGGCCTGACCTGGTTTTGTCCGGGGCCTCCGTGATTCTCCGCCTCCACAGGGGGAATTCCCGACGGCAAGGTTAATTTGTGCTTATAAAAATCGGGAAGCAGATCCCATGGCTGATGAGGAAGTGAGAGGAGGTAGGACTTGGAGAGGCACGACCTTGGGCTGCCAGTCCTGATACTGGCTGGGGGGACCGTGGAAGGGGTCTCTGCCAGGGCCGGGTGGGGGGGGGGGGGGGGGGGGAGGGCGGTGAGGAGAGCAGGCTGTGGGGTTGGAGTGGCCGCCCATGGGACTGTGGCGATGTCCAGGCATGGACCACGGCCTGCAAGACAGCCATCGTGCTGCGCACCCCACTGACCACCCACCATGGCCCGTAGCTCTGCAGAGTGCCACCGGCCGTATGGGTGCCCCATGACCCCACCGTCTCCATACCTCAGTGCCCACTCAGCACCCCATCACACCTGCACCCCAACCTCACCCTCCACCCCGGCACCTCACCCTCCACTATACCACCCCCACAAGCAGCCGCCACCCAGCGGCGGGCCAGCATCCGGCCCCCCAAGGGCAATGCCCACAGTAGCCCCTACAGGGGTGCGCCAGGCGGGGGCCAGAGGCCCCCAGGGTGCCAGGCATCTATGAGGCCAGGGGTGTGGGAATGGGGGGAGGGGGACTTGCAGGTGCAGGGTCCACAGTGCCAACAGGGGCTACCTTGTAGCCCGTTGGACCTGGATGGGCACAGGGGTACCATGTCGACCTTTCACCTCCCGCAGACAACAGATATTGGAATTCAACCAGCAATGGTGCCTTCCTCCTAGTCGCTGCAGCCCTGGGAGATCCATTGCGGCTGTCCGAGCTGGAGCTGTTCGAGGAGGAGGCAGCTGCAGCAGCGGAGCCTGACCCAGAGGAATAGGAGGCAGCTGGTGAGGATGGAGAGCCAGCTGCCCAACAGGCGGAGGAGGAGGGGCAAAGGAGGCGCCACACAAGGCCTCGTGTGCACCAGCAGCGGCTGTCATTTGAGGACCTGCCGGACCAGACATGCCGTCGAAGACTCCGGCTGAGCAGGGCGACAGTGCGACATATCAGCCAGATCATGGCACACCTGGCACCACGGGGGAATGGGGAAGGGCACCCGCTCCCGGTGGCCAGCAAGGTGACGGTCGCCCTGAACTTCTACACCTTAACGTCCTTCCAGGCGCCGAGTGGAGATGTGTGGAATCTCACAGAGCTCGGTGCACAGGCACATTCATGCTGTCATGGAAGCCCTATATGCACAGTCGGCACAATACATCCATTTCAATGTGGACCAAACCCACCAGGGCAGGAGGGTTCGCCATGATCCTCGAGGTGCCCCAGGTCTAGGGGGTGATCGACAGGATGCCTGTTGCCCTACGAGTACCTGCAGATGACAGGCCGGTCTTCACACACCAAAAGGTGTTCCACTCGATGAACCTGCAGCTTATATGCGACCATCAGCTCTGCATCATGCACGTCTGCGCCTGATACCCGGGCAGTGTGCACAATGCCTTCATCCTGGCACACTCGACGGTTGTTGGCCTCTTTGAGGCGCACCCCCAGCTGTGGGTTTGCCTCCTGGGCGACAGAGGTTGTCCACTGCGGTCGTGGCTGATGACACCTATCCAGAGTCCGCAGACCGACGTGGAGACCCGCTACAACGACAGCCATGCAGCAACCAGGGGCATGATCGAGCGGTGTTTCTGCTTCCTGAAGATGCGGTTCAGGTGCCTGGACTGCTCTGGAGGGGCTCTCCAGTATAGCGCTGTGAGGGTTGCCCACATGTGGTGGCCTCCTGCGTCATTCACAAGATCGCACAGCAGAAGGGTGACTTACGGAGGAGGCGGTTGAACGCCAGTCTACGTCCGACAAGGAGGATGCGGGGGACGGCAAGGATGGGAAGAATATGGAGCCCAGGTAGACATGGGAGATGACACAACATGTGCGCCAAGGCCAGCGCGCAGTCCCTGGGCCAAGCCAACCCCCCAATGTCCGCCCATTCCAGTTGCCCTCCACCCCATCCCCTATGCGGCCAGCCGAGACCAGCCCACCCCTTACACACTTCTGAAACAGCACCGAGGCAGGTTGTGGACAGGTGTTTAATGTGAAAACATATATACAGGTTTGTGCTCTAGCCCCTATCGCTAAACCGTGCCCTGCACCCATGGCAGCCATCTTCTGGGGCAACTGGGCATGGATGGAGCCGGTTGTTGCTTGGGTGTCCCAGGTGGAGTGGTGTCATCCTGTTCTGCTTGTGCCGGGGAAAGGAGGAGGGGAGTCAGAGGTGCTGCGGTGTTCCAACATCTGTCCTGTGGGAGTCACCGGCAAGGACCCCATCACCTCCTCCCTCAGGGTGCCTGATGGCTCCCGGGCTACTCCATGGGACAAGGGTGCAAGTGGAACTAACCCCTGAGGCTCCCCACCACCTGGCGCTGCCAGTCCTGGAGGCCGCTGCTGTCTCAACCAATGTCTGCATGCTTGCGGCCGTGGAGCATAGGGAGTGGACCACCTCCGCCTGGTACTGCGCCACATCACGCTGCAACTGTGCCACCACCTTCTGGGTGTGTTCCACATCAGCTAATGACTGCACCATCTCCCTCTGAGATTGGGCCACCTTCCTTTTTTTCTGTGCCACGTTCACCAGCGCCTGGGCACTGACGCTGACATTCTCAGCCATGGTCCACTGTGACTTGACCAAGCTCAGGAGTGCCGCTGCAATGTCCAGGTGGTCTGGCACATGGTTGCCTGTGATATAGCAGCCCTGTCCTGGGCCTCAGCCACCACCTGCACAGACATGTTGATCCATGGCCGAAACCTTCGCCTCAAGGCCTCCACCGCGGATGCCACCCGTGCGGTGTTGGCCTGGGTGGCATGTATGGTCGGCACCACCTCCTGTTCCAGTGTGACTCCTCCAACTGCACCTGCAGGTGCTGGATGCTTGCTGACAACCCCTCATGTATTCTCTGGTTTTGGGACTATGCCCCCACACCCTTGTAAAAATCATGGACTTTCACGCCAGAAATGTTGGCGTGATAGGGCCACATATTCCAAGCCCTGCAGGGGGCTAGCAGTGAGCCAGCGTAAAACTAGCAGCTTTTGCTGCACTCACGGGCCCCCGCACCTCTGGGTCAGAGGCCGCGCATGCGCACGCTGGCGGCCTCCAGCAGCCGCGCCGTGCTCCATGGCGGACTCAGACTGCGGAGCAGGACTCTAAACACATTGCCCCCGATCGGCCGCGCGCCCGACCCTGACCGCCCGCCCAAAAATTGCCCGGCCACGTATAAGGCCCCCCCACCCTCCGATCGTCCCACCCTCGAACATGGCGGCCGCGGACTGAGTCTGCAGCCGCCACGCTAGTATCCCAACCAGCAGGACCATGTTAGATCCATGCCTTCGAGCCTTAGGCCGACCGGGGGCGGAGAATGGCAGGGCGGGCCTCCAGTAATGGCTGCAGGTAGGTGATATGCGGCGTGGCCCGGAGAATCGGTGAACCGATGCCGGTCCCAATTCCGTGCTGGGAAATGGATTCTCTGCCCCGGCGCCGGCCACAATTTCGGCGGGCAGTCAGGGTCGGGCGTGTCGGGGTCGGAGAATCCAGCTTCCTGTCTCTGCAATTGCATCTCCACAATCGATGGGACCATCTGTTCCAGAAGTTCGAAACCCATCTGGACGGAAGCTAGTCCTTGGGGTTGGCCCGCGTTCCGACGGTCCGCCCCCTCGGGTGTTCCTACCTCCACCTCCTATACCGGATCATGTGAGTTGTGCGCACCAGTTAATGCCCCAGGGGCCTCTTCACTTACATGCCCAACCAAAGTGAGTGTCTCTAGGATGGTGGAGGGTGTTGCAGACAGCTGTGACGGGAAACCAGTGTCATCCCCGGACTTGAGCTGCAGGGTGTCCTGGGATGCAGGCTGACGGCTCCCATCCATGTCGACCTTGTCCTCGTCACTGCACAGCACTTGGGGTTCTGGCTGTGGATGGGGTCGGGCGCAGGGAACACTAGAAGGGCCCGCCCAATCACCAGCAGCTCCTGCAAGACACAAGACAAGACACATGATTGCATTGTGGACCGACGGGGAGTGGGGGGTGGTGGGGGTGTGCAGCGGAGCAGGGTGTGTAGGGGAGGGGGTTGTAGGGGTGGAGGTGCAGGGTCGGTGCTAGGGGGGCGTGACAGACATGTAATGGGGAACCGCAACTCAGCGGGGGGCTCACTTCCTCGCTCGATGCCAACCTCCAACGCCCACCCTTGCAACTGCCCTTCCTTCGGGCTCTCAGACCACGTCCAGTGTCCTTTGCAGTGCTGCGGCGAGGGATCGCAGGACCGACAGTCCCCCTCCAGTCTTTTCCCGCTCCTGTTTGTTATGAGCGGCCTTCTCCGGGTGCGCCGGTGCTAGCCCCACAATGGTCGTTGAATCAGTCCAGGTGCGGCGCCAGTTCTGATGTCGTAGAATTCCGTGAATCCTGCCCTGGCATCAACACTTAGTCTCAGGAATGGGGAATCCGGCCGCTTATCTTTAGTTAAACTAAGACTGCGAGCTCATTTAGTGCAGGAGCAGCTTATTGTCTTACACTCATGACAAATGGCATCACACTTCAGTAATTTTTGCTGGATTGAAGTAAGTTTGATTGCATGGAGTTATGAGTTAATTGTATGATTTGAATCTGTGGTCATAAAGGCACAAATACTTTGAAAGTATATGTAATTAAATCAGTATGTGTAGCTGATTGCCTTCAAGTGAAGCAGAAAGTTGTTTTACACAAAGGATGAAGTTTCCACAGAGAAATGCGTTGAGGCCATTGCATGGAGGATTGTGTTTTTGATTTGAAACCACAACGGGATGACATGGGGATTTTTGGCTTTGGCTGCCAGCGAAAGGGCAATGTCAAATCACCTGCTCCTTACACATTCTTCCTGAACATGGGTGCGTCTACACACGGATTTCGCAGCACCGTTCATGGAGTCCATGGGCGCGATTCTCTGAGCCCCGCGCCGGGCCAGAGAATCGCTGCAACCGCGCCACGCCGCCCCGATGCCGGCGCACGATTCTCCGAGGTGCAGAGAATCGGCGCCACTTGCGCCGGCACGTTTGACGCGGCACCAGTCGCGGGCCGCTGTAGGCAGCAGGGCCGCCGATTCTCCGGCCCGGATGGGCCGCGGGGAAAAAGCAGAGTCCCGTCGGCGCTGTCCACCACTGCTCGCAACCGGCGGGAACTCTGCGCGAAGGGTCGGGGGGGCGTCCTGTGTGGCGGGGGAAAGCACTCCTTCAACGGGGAGGGCCTCCGATGGGGTCTGGCCCGCGATCGGAGCCCACCGATCGGAGGGCCGGCCTCTCCCTCCCCGGGCCTACTCCCCCGCCGGCCCCTGAACCCCCACGCCACGTTGCGTCGGGGCCGGTGTGCTGAAGAAGTCCTCCGTGCCTGCGCGGCCCAATTACGCATGCGAGGGTTGGCGCAGTGCCCATTTGGCGCCGGGAAGGGAGGCTGGAGCAGCATGAACCCCTGTGGGGGCCAGAATCGGTAGTCCCCGCGCCCATTTTGTGCTGTCGTGAAACGCGACGGCGTTCACGACAGCGCGAACACTCTGTCTCCATTTCGGAGAATCGCGCCCCATGTTCCTTGTCATCATGGTTGCCCACTTGAAGTGGCTAGAGATATACAGGGTGGCCTCAACAGTGTTCAGGGCCACGATAGAAAAGCTCCGGGGCTCGTTTGGCACCAATGGGATCCCTGACGTCCTGGTAATCGATAATAGGAAGCCATTCACTAGCAAAGAATTTGCTGAGCCTATGAAACAAAACGGTATTTGGCATATTCGAACTGCCCCATATCATCCCTCCTCCAACGGCCTGGCGGAAAGGGCGGTCCAAGCCTTCAAAAGGGGCATTTGAAAAATTTGGGCAGCATGGTAGCATAGTGGTTAGCACGGTTGCTTCACAGCTCCAGGGTCCCAGGTTCGATTCCCAGCTTAGGTCACTGTCTGTGTGGAGTCTGCGCGTTCTCCCCGTGTCTGCGTGGGTTTCCTCCAGGTGCTGCGGTTTCCTCCCACAGTCCAAGGATGTGCAGGTTAGATGAATTGGCCATTCTAAATTGCCCTGAGTGTCCAAAAATGTTAGGTTGGGTTACGGGGATAAGGGCATGGGATGGAGGCATGGGGCTTGGGTGGAGTGCTCTTTCCAAGGGCCGGTGTAGGCTTGATGAGATGAATGGCCTTCTTCTGCACTGTAAATACTATGAAAATAAATCCACAGGTTCCATGGACACGCGGCTGGCATGATTCCTTTTTAATTACCGTATGACGCCACATGTGACAATTGGAATTGCCCCTGCGGAACTGTTGATGGGCCGAAGACTGAGAATCCAGTTGAGTCTCACATTTCCGAGCCTTGGCAGAAAGTGAATGTGCAGCAGGAGAAGGAGAAGAGTCACCACAGCTAGAGGATGTCAGTGTGGCAATTTCACTCAGAGGATGCCCACAATTTTGGCCGTCAGGCGACATGCTGGAGAGAACATAGAAAATAGGCACAGTAAGAAGTCTTACAACACCAGGTTAAAGTCCAACAGGTTTGTTTGGAGTCACTAGCTTTCAGAGCGTTGCTCCTTCATCAGGTCAGTGAAGAGGTGGGTTCCACAAACTCATATATAGACAAAGTCAATGATGCAAGATGATCCTTTGAATGTGAATCTTTGCAGATAATTAAGTCTTTACCGGTCCAGATGGCAACTGGAGAGAGGGATAATCACAGGTTAAAGAGGTGTGAATTGTCTCAAGCCAGGACTGTTGGTAGGATTTTGCAAGTCCAGGCCAGATGGTGGGGGGTGAATGTAATGAGACATGAAAACAAGTCATAGGGACTAGTTTAGCACAGTGGGCTGAACAGCTGGCTTGTAATACAGAACAAGGCCAGCAGTGCTGGTTCAATTCCTGTACCACCCTCCCCGAACAGGCACCAGAATGTGGCGACTAGGGGCTTTTCACAGTAACTTTATTGAAGCCTAATTGTGACAATAAGCGATTATTATTATTACGTCTTTAACCTGTAATTTTCCCCCCAGTCGCACCGTTGTTTCTCCTTAGTGAAAACAGATCCAATGTATTTGTTCAACTAGTTTGCCATCTCTTTGTTGCCCATTATGAATTCACTTGATTCTAACTGTAAGGGACCTTACAGTTTATTTGTCTTAACCAGTCTTCGGGTCCAGTCTTGTACAATGTCCAGGTTCAGGGGAGAATTCAGAGTAAGCATTTGGACCACCTGAAGAAGTGAGCTCCTGCACTTCACGACGCCCAACCAGTAGTACTGTCATCTTCTCCATGCCAGGAACCAGCCCTCAGCTGGGGACCCAGCCGTCTGGAGCACAGCACCCAGGATGACTCTGGATCAGAGATGGGTACGGAAGTGTCCATACCTGTGGATGACGTTGTGTCCGGGATTGAGGTCCCAGCAATAAATCTTTGGAGATCAACCAGGAAACAGCGGCCAACAAACCAATGCACTTTGCCCAACCCAGGTGGAACCACAGCCGAGGGCAAAGCATGCAGAAGGCCCCCACCATTGGTGGCTGAAGGGACATTTTTGGACTTTTAGGGGGGGGCTGTTAAAACGATCACGAGGACCACGGGGAAACCATTGTTGATCTCCCCATAGGAGACATGGAGTATGTGCTTCCCAGATAGGAGGTCAAGGCTATCCAGCTGGAACTTGTTATAAGTAAACATAAAAGCCGGTCCAAAGCAGGGCCTGGTGTGGTTAGAACCACCATCATGTGATCAGCTGCAGCCATTAGATCAGACCAGCAATGGTCAACTTTGAAAAACAGAACTTAAAAAAGAGAATTTGGAAAAAGGACATATTTTTTAAATTTCTTACTTCATAATGAGGGAATTCATAACGGGGAACAAAGAAATGGCTGAGGAACTCAATTCATACTTTGCTTCTGTCTTTACAAAGGAAGACATAAATAATGTACCGGAAGTTCTGAGAAACACAGGTTTTAATGCGGAGCTGAAGGAAATCAATATTAGTCAAGAAATAATTTTGGAAAAATTATTGGGATTGAAGGCAGATAAATCTCCAGGGCCTGATAATCTTCGTCCCAGAGTACTTAAGGAAGTGGCCCTAGAATTAGTAGATCCATTGGTGGTCATTTTCCAAAATTCTTTGGACTCTGGAATGGTTCCTACAGATTGGAGGGCAGCTAATATAAGCCCACAATTCAAAAAGAGGTAGGGTGAAAACAGGGAACTATGGCCAAGTGAGTCTAACAGAATCTCTACAGGACAGAAAAAGGCCATATGGCCCATCAGGTCGCACCGACCCTTCGAAAGACCACCCATCCCCCGCCCTATAACCTCACCCTAAGGGGCAATTTAACATGTCCATTCCACCTAACCTGCACATCTTTGGACTGTGGGAGGAAACATAACACCTGGAAGAAATCCACGCAGACACGGGGAGAATGTGCAAACTCTACACAGTCACCCAAGGTGACAATTGAACTTGGGTCCCTGGCTCTGTGAGGCAGCAGTACCAACCACTGTGCCACCATGCCGCCCCCCCCCCTAAAGTCGGTAGTAGGGAAGTTGCTAGAATCCATTATCAAGGATTTCATAGCACAGCATTTGGAAAGCAGTTGCGGAATCAGACAAAGTCAGCATGGATTTACAAAAGGGAAATCATGCTTGACAAATCTACTGAAATTTTTGAAGATGTAACTGGTAGAGTTAACCAGGGAGAACTGGTGGATGTGGTTTATTTAGGCTTTCAGAAGGCCTTCGACAAGGTCTCACGTAGCAGATTATTATGTAAAGTTAAAACACATGGGATTGTAGGTAGTGTCTTGGGATGGATAGAAAGCTGGTTAGCAGACAGGAAGCAAAAGGTTGGAATTATTGCTATCTTTTAGGGGCTATAAATATGGCGATTAATAAGGTCGCCTTTCTTAATCTTAATTATGAATATGCTTTTCAGAGTCACCAGGTATCTCTTGATACCGCTACAAGGTTCAACCGAATATCGATCAAAGAGCCAATACACCAGTTAGTTAGTTCAAAGTCAATGGTACTTTATTTACACACAGTATGGTTTACTCATGCACAATAACACTACAGGCTAAACTATGTCTATCACTAACACCTATACTTAACTTCGGGTACCCGCTTAGGTCAGAGGAACAGTGGCCGTTGTTCGGATCTGAGGCTGTTGGGTTCGAAGAGGTAGCAGGAGTGTAGCTATGGTCGTCCGTCTGGTAGCGAGCGTTGAACTTGAACTTGCTTCTGGTGGTGCAGGTGAAGGGGTCTCTCCAGTTGAGAGCCGAATCCAAGAGAGCGAACACATGGCAGGGTTCCTTCTTATACTCGGGGGGGGGGGGGGGGGGGGCGGGGGCGGTGTCGCACACTTTTAGGCAGGCCTTAAACTTGGTCCCAATCAATTGGGCTTCTCGATCACCACCATCGATCTGAGCCAATAAAGGGGCGGGTGCCATGATGGCTGGGCGTGTCCTAAGTGGTCGTTGGCCTTGCTTTGTTTCTATCTTCTTGCTGAGGTAATGGCGCCAGAATGTCTGGGATGGTATCGGCTACCTGAGCACTTGACTTTTGTTTATCAGAGATGGGCCATCAATGTGCAAATCAGCCAAGAGTTCTGGTTCTGTCTGCAGTCTGTCTTCCAAATACACATTCAGGCTCTGTGCCTGCTTGTTACTTTGCATTGTCCCTTTTTCCCTGTATGCTCTGTGAGTGTCCATTTTATATGCTGAAAGTGGCCATCCCAGATGGCTACACTCAAAGAACAAAGACAAATACGGCACAGGAACAGGCCCTCCGGCCCTCCAAGCCCGTGCCGACCATGCTACCCGACTAAACTACAATCTTCTACACTTCCAGGGTCCATATCCCTCTATTCCCATCCTATTCATGTATTTGTCAAGATGCCCCTTAAATGTCACTATCGTCCCTGCTTCCACCACCTCCTCCGGCAGCGAGTTCCAGGCACCCTCTACCTTCTGTCTAAATAAACCTGCCTCGTACATCTACTCTAAACCTTGCCCCTTGCACCTTAAACCTATGCCCCCTAGTAATTGACCCCTCTACCCTGGGGAAAAGCCTCTGACTATCCACTCTGTCTATGCCCCTCATAATTTTGTCGACCTCTATCAGGTCGCCCCTCAGCCTCCGTCATTCCAGTGAGAACAAACCGAGTTTATTCAACCGCTCCTCATAGCTAATGCCCTCCATACCAGGCAACATCCTGGTAAATCTCTTCTGCACCCTCTCTAAAGCCTCCTCATCCTTCTGGTGGTGTGGTGACCAGAATTGAACACTATACTCCAAGTGTGGCCTAACTAAGGTTCTCTCCAGCTGCAACATGACTTGCCAATTCTTATACTCAATGCCACCGCCAATGAAGGCAAGCATGCCGTATGCCTTCTTGACTACCTTCTCCACCTGTGTTGCCCCTTTCAGTGACCTGTGGACCTGTACACCTAGATCTCTCTGACTTTCAATGCTCTTGAGGGTTCTACCATTCACTGTTTTTTCCCTACCTGCATTAGACCTTCCAAAATGCATTACCTCACATTTGTCCGGATTAAACTCCATCTGCCATCTCTCCGCCCAAGTCTCCAAACAATCTAAATCCTGCTGTATCCTCTGACAGTCCTCATTGCTATCCACAATTCCACCAACCTTTGTGTCGTCTCCCTCCTTATGATCCTCAACGCGAAGCGTGAAGGATCACATTACTGAATCTTCTTTGTTCTCTGCCTAAGTCGAGCACCCGCATTCAAGGACAGGGGGCGGGATTCTCCCCTACCCGGCAGGGCGGGGGGTCCCGGCGGGATGGAGTGGCGGGAACCACTCCGGCGTCGGGCCGCCCCAAAGGTGCGGATTTCTCCGCATCTGTAGGGGCTTTGAGGGGCAAGGCCCACGCCGGAGTGGTTTCTGCTCCCCCGGCTGGCATGGAAGGCCTTTGGCGCCACGCCAACCGGGGTTGAAAGGATTCTGCCGGCCGGTGCGAGTCCGCGCATGCGCAGGACCTTCACCGGCATGCGCAGGGGGGGGGTGTCTCGCCCGCGTCGGCCATGGTAAATGCTGTGGCTGAGGCGGAGGGAAAAGAGTGCCCCCACGGCACAGGCCCGCCCGCCGATCGGTGGGCCCCAATCGAGGGCCAGGCTACCGTGAGGGCACCCCCCCGGGGCCGGATCGTCCCGCGCTCCCCCCAGGACCCCGTAGCCCGCCCGCCCGCGCCGTCAGGTTCCGCGTGTAAGAGAGAGAGGTGGTTTGATCCTCGCCGGCAAGACAGGCATTCCAGCAGCGGGACTTTGGCCCAACGCGGGCCGGAGGA
Organism: Scyliorhinus torazame; assembly: GCF_047496885.1. Taxonomy (NCBI): domain Eukaryota; kingdom Metazoa; phylum Chordata; class Chondrichthyes; order Carcharhiniformes; family Scyliorhinidae; genus Scyliorhinus; species Scyliorhinus torazame. The sequence continues at coordinate 76,033 of NW_027308509.1, read as the reverse complement.
TCGCCGGGGGGGGGGGGGGGGGGGGGGGGGGGCGCCGACCAGCACAACGCGATTCCCATCCCCGCCGAATATCCGGTGCCGGAGAATTCGGCTACCGGCGGGGGCGGGATTCACGCCAGCCCCCGGCGATTCTCCGACCCGGCGAGGGGTTGGAGAATTCCGCCCAGGTTCTAGCCTACTCTGTCCTATGGATTTGAACCTTTACCTAAATTGCTTTTATTTACATCATATCATTATAAAATCCTAAGGGGCACGATAACATTCAAGCATGCATTACATTTCTTTCTTTAAACATGGGAACCTCTAACTATCTTCCTCTAAACTATATTCAGGCTGTTTAGCCAATAAAAAGAATTTACAAACAGTATAAAACTATACAATAGCAGCGTTACATTTCTCTGTATCTTGGCGGTCAAATACAGAAAATTCAAATCCTTTCTTTTATTAGAACAAATCAAAAAAATAATCGATGCACTTTATTTATTTAGAGAGAGCAGGGGGTTTGCTGGAGTCTGAAAATATTTTCATAAAACATAGAAAATACAGCACAGAACAGGCCCTTCGGCCCACGATGTTGTGCCGAACCCTTGTCCTAGATTAATCATAGATTATCATTGAATTTACAGTGCAGAAGGAGGCCATTCGGCCCTTTGAGTCTGCACCGGCTCTTGGAAAGAGCACCCTACCCAAACTCAACACCTCCACCCAACACCAAGGGCAATTTGGACATTAAGGGCAATTTATCATTGGCCAATTCACCTAACCCGCACATCTTTGGACTGTGGGAGGAATCCGGAGCACCCGGAGGAAACCCACGCAGACACGGGGAGGACGTGCAGACTCCGCACAGACAGTGACCCAAGCCGGAATCGAACCTGGGACCCTGGAGCTGTGAAGCAATTGTGCTATCCACAATGCTACCGTGCTGCCCTTGAGAACAAATAGCTCTACACTATATCATTTTACCTTAATCCATGTACCTATCCAATAGCTGATTGAAGGTCCCTAATGTTTCCGACTCAACTACTTCCACAGGCAGTGCATTCCATGCCCCCACTACTCTCTGGGTAAAGAACCTACCTCTGACATCCCCCCCCCTATATCTTCCACCATTCACTTTCAATTTATGTCCCCTTGTAATGGTTTGTTCCACCCGGGAAAAAAAGTCTCTGACTGTCTACTCTATCTATTCCCCTGATCATCTTATAAACCTCTATCAAGTCGCCCCTCATCCTTCTCCGTTCTAATGAGAAAAGGCCTAGCACCCTCAACCTTTCCTCGTAAGACCTACTCTCCATTCCAGGCAACATCCTGGTAAATCTTCTTTGCACCTTTTCCAAAGCTTCCACATCCTTCCTAAAATGAGGCGACCAGAACTGTACACAGTACTCCAAATGTGGCCTTACCAAAGTTTTGTACAGCTGCATCATCACCTCACGGCTCTTAAATTCAATCCCTCTGTTAATGAACGCGAGCACACCATAGGCCTTCTTCACAGCTCTATCCACTTGAGTGGCAACTTTCAAAGATGTATGAACATAGACCCCAAGATCTCTCTGCTCCTCCACATTGCCAAGAACTCTACCGTTAACCCTGTATTCCGCATTCATATTTGTCCTTCCAAAATGGACAACCTCACACTTTTCAGGGTTAAACTCCATCTGCCACTTCTCAGCCCAGCTCTGCATCCTATCTATGTCTCTTTGCAGCCGACAACAGCCCTCCTTACTATCCACAACTCCACCAATCTTCGTATCGTCTGCAAATTTACTGACCCACCCTTCAACTCCCTCATCCAAGTCATTAATGAAAATCACAAACAGCAGAGGACCCAGAACTGATCCCTGCGGTACGCCACTGGTAACTGGGATCCAGGCTGAATATTTGCCTTCCACCACCATTCTCTGACTTCTATCGGTTAGCCAGTTCGTTATCCAACTGGCCAAATTTCCCACTATCCCATGCCTCCTTACTTCTGCATAAGCCTACCATGGGGAACTTTATCAAATGCCTTACTAAAATCCATGTACACTACATCCACTGCTTTACCTTCATCCACATGCTTGGTCACCTCCTCAAAGAATTCAATAAGATTTGTAAGGCAAGACCTACCCCTCACAAATCCGTGCTGACTATCCCTAATCAAGCAGTGTCTTTCCAGATGCTCAGAAATCCTATCCTTCAGTACCCTTTCCATGACTTTGCCTACCACCGAAGTAAGACTAACTGGCCTGTAATTCCCAGGGTTATCCCTAGTCCCTTTTTTGAACAGGGGCACGACATTCGCCATTCTCCAATCCCCTGGTACCACCCCTGTTGACAGTGAGGACGAAAAGATCATTGCCAACGGCTCTGCAATTTCATCTCTTGCTTCCCACAGAATCCTTGGATATATCCCGTCAGGCCCGGGGGACTTGTCTATCCTCATGTTTTTCAAAATGCCCAACACATCTTCCTTCCTAACAAGTATTTCCTCGAGCCTACCAATCTGTTTCACACTGTCCTCTCCAACAATATCGCCCCTCTCATTTGTAAATACAGAAGAAAAGTACTCGTTCAAGACCTCTCCTATCTCTTCAGACTCAATACACAATCTCCCGCTACTGTCCTTGATCGGACCTACCCTCGCTCTAGTCATTCTCATATTTCTCACATATGTGTAAAAGGCCTTGGGGTTTTCCTTGATCCTACCCGCCAAAGATTGTTCATGCCCTCTCTTAGCTCTCCTAATCCCTTTCTTCAGTTCCCTCCTGGCTATCTTGTATCCCTCCAATGCCCTGTCTGAACCTTGTTTCCTCAGCCTTACATAAGTCACCTTTTTCCTCTTAACAAGACATTCAACCTCTCTTGTCAACCATGGTTCCCTCACTCGACCATCTCTTCCCTGCCTGACAGGGACATACATATCAAGGACACGTAGCACCTGTTCCTTGAACAAGTTCCACATTTCACTTGTGTCCTTCCCTGCCAGCCTATGTTCCCAACTTATGCACTTCAATTCTTGTCTGACAACATCGTATTTACCCTTCCCCCAATTGTAAACCTTGCCCTGTTGCACGTACCTATCCCTCTCCATTACTAAAGTGAAAGTCACAGAATTGTGGTCACTATCTCCAAAATGCTCCCCCACTAACAAATCTATCACTTGCCCTGGCTCATTACCCAGTACTAAATCCAATATTGCCCCTCCTCTGGTCGGACAATCTACATACTGTGTTAGAAAAGCTTCCTGGACACACTGCACAAACACCACCCCATCCAAACTATTTGATCTAAAGAGTTTCCACTCAATATTTGGGAAGTTAAAGTCGCCCATGACTACTACCCTATGACTTCTGCACCTTTCCAAAATCTGTTTCCCAATCTGTTCCTCCACATCTCTGCTACTATTGGGGAGCCTATAGAAAACTCCTAACAAGGTGACTGCTCCTTTCCTATTTCTGACTTCAACCCATACTACCTCAGTAGGCTGATACTCCTCGAACTGCCTTTCTGCAGCTGTTATACTATCTCTAATTAATAATGCCCCCCCCCCCCACCTCTTTTACCACCCTCCCTAATCTTATTGAAACATCTATAACCAGGGACCTCCAACAACCATTTCTGCCCCTCTTCTATCCAAGTTTCCGTGATGGCCACCACATAGAACATAGAACATAGAACAATACAGCGCAGTACAGGCCCTTCGGCCCACGATGTTGCACCGAAACAAAAGCCATCTAACCTACACTATGCCACCATCATCCATATGTTTATCCAATAAACTTTTAAATGCCCTCAATGTTGGCGAGTTCACTACTGTAGCAGGTAGGGCATTCCACGGCCTCACTACTCTTTGCGTAAAGAACCTACCTCTGACCTCTGTCCTATATCTATTACCCCTCAGTTTAAAGTTATGTCCCCTCGTGCCAGCCATATCCATCCGCGGGAGAAGGCTCTCACTGTCCACCCTATCCAACCCCCTGATCATTTTATATGCCTCTATTAAGTCTCCTCTTAACCTTCTTCTCTCCAACGAAAACAACCTCAAGTCCGTCAGCCTTTCCTCATAAGATTTTCCCTCCATACCAGGCAACATCCTGGTAAATCTCCTCTGCACCCGCTCCAAAGCCTCCACGTCCTTCCTATAATGCGGTGACCAGAACTGTACGCAATACTCCAAATGCGGCCGGACCAGAGTTCTGTACAGCTGCAACATGGCCTCCCGACTCCGGAACTCAATCCCTCTACCAATAAAGGCCAACACTCCATAGGCCTTCTTCACAACCCTATCAACCTGGGTGGCAACTTTCAGGGATCTATGTACATGGACACCTAGATCCCTCTGCTCAGCCACACTTTCAAGAACTTTACCATTAGCCAAATATTCCGCATTCCTGTTATTCCTTCCAAAGTGAATCACCTCACACTTCTCTACATTAAACTCCATTTGCCACCTCTCAGCCCAGCTCTGCAGCTTATCTATATCCCTCTGTAACCTGCTACATCCTTCCACACTATCGACAACACCACCGACTTTAGTATCGTCTGCAAATTTACTCACCCACCCTTCTGCGCCTTCCTCTAGGTCATTGATAAAAATGACAAACAGCAACGGCCCCAGAACAGATCCTTGTGGTACTCCACTTGTGACTGTACTCCATTCTGAACATTTCCCATCAACCACCACCCTCTGTCTTCTTTCAGCTAGCCAATTTCTGATCCACATCTCTAAATCACCCTCAATCCCCAGCCTCCGTATTTTTTGCAATAGCCTACCGTGGGGAACCTTATCAAACGCTTTGCTGAAATCCATATACACCACATCAACTGCTCTACCCTCGTCTACCTGTTCAGTCACCTTCTCAAAGAACTCAATAAGGTTTGTGAGGCATGACCTACCCTTCACAAAGCCATGCTGACTATCCCTGATCATATTATTCCTATCTAGATGATTATAAATCTTGTCCCTTATAATCCCCTCCAAGACTTTACCCACTACAGACGTGAGGCTCACCGGTCTATAGTTGCCGGGGTTGTCTCTGCTCCCCTTTTTGAACAAAGGGACCACATTTGCTGTCCTCCAGTCCTCTGGCACTATTCCTGTAGCCAATGATGACATAAAAATCAAAGCCAAAGGTCCAGCAATCTCTTCCCTGGCCTCCCATAGAATCCTAGGATAAATCCCATCAGGTCCCGGGGACTTATCTATTTTCAGCCTGTCCAGAATTGCCAACACCTCTTCCCTACGTACCTCAATGCCATCTATTCTATTAGCCTGGGGCTCAGCATTCTCCTCCACAACATTATCTTTTTCCTGAGTGAATACTGACGAAAAATATTCATTTAGTATCTCGCCTATCTCTTCAGACTCCACACACAATTTCCCATCCCTGTCCTTGACTGGTCCTACTCTTTCCCTAGTCATTCGCTTATTCCTGACATACCTATAGAAAGCTTTTGGGTTTTCCTTGATCCTTCCTGCCAAATACTTCTCATGTCCCCTCCTTGCTCGTCTTAGCTCTCTCTTTAGATCCTTCCTCGCTACCTTGTAACTATCCATCGCCCCAACCGAAACTTCACACTTCATCTTCACATAGGCCTTCTTCTTCCTCTTAACAAGAGATTCCACTTCCCTGGTAAACCACGGTTCCCTCGCTCGACGCCTTCCTCCCTGTCTGACCGGTACATACTTATCAAGAACACGCAGTAGCTGATCCTTGAACAAGCCCCACTGATCCAGTGTGCCCAACACTTGCAGCCTACTTCTCCACCTTATCCCCCCCAAGTCACGTCTAATGGCATCATAATTGCCCTTCCCCCAGCTATAACTCTTGCCCTGCGGTGTATACTTATCCCTTTCCATCATTAACGTAAACGTCACCGAATTGTGGTCACTGTCCCCAAAGTGCTCTCCTACCTCCAAATCCAACACCTGGCCTGGTTCATTACCCAAAACCAAATCCAACGTGGCCTCGCCTCTTGTTGGCCTGTCAACATATTGTTTCAGGAAACCCTCCTGCACACACTGTACAAAAAACGACCCATCTATTGTACTCGAACTATATATTTTCCAGTCAATATTTGGAAAGTTAAAGTCTCCCATAATAACTACCCTGTTACTTTCGCTCATATCCAGAATCATCTTCGCCATCCTTTCCTCTCCATCCCTAGAACTATTAGGAGGCCTATAAAAAACTCCCAACAGGGTGACCTCTCCTTTCCTGTTTCTAACTTCAGCCAATACTACCTCGGAAGAAGAGTCCCCATCTAGCATCCTCTCCGCCACCGTAATACTGCTCTTGACTAGCAGCGCCACACCTCCCCCTCTTTTGCCTCCTTCTCTGAGCTTACTAAAACACCTAAACCCCGGAACCTGCAACATCCATTCCTGTCCCTGCTCTACCCATGTCTCCGAAATGGCCACAACATCGAAGTCCCAGGTACCAACCCACGCTGCCAGTTCCCCTACCTTGTTTCGTATACTCCTGGCATTGAAGTAGACACACTTCAAACCACCTACCTGAACGCTGGCCCCCTCCTGCGACGTCAAATCTGTGCTCCTGACCTCTATACTCTCATTCTCCCTTACCCTAAAACTACAATCCAGGTTCCCATGCCCCTGCTGCATTAGTTTAAACCCTCCCGAAGAGTACTAGAAAACCTCCCTCCCAGGATATTGGTGCCCCTCTGGTTCAGATGCAACCCGTCCTGCTTGTACAGGTCCCACCTTCCCCACAATGCGCTCCAATTATCCAAATACCTGAAGCCCTCCCTCCTACACCATTCCTGCAGCCACGTGTTCAACTGCACTCTCTCCCTATTCCTAGCCTCGCTATCACGTGGCACCGGCAACAAACCAGAGATGACAACTCTGTCTGTCCTGGCTTTTAACTTCCAGCCTAACTCCCTAAACTTGTTTATTACCTCCACACCCCTTTTCCTACCTATGTCGTTGGTACCAATGTGCACCACGACTTCTGGCTGCTCACCCTCCCCCTTAAGGATCCTGAAGACACGATCCGAGACATCCCTGGCCCTGGCACCCGGGAGGCAACATACCTTCCGGGAGTCTCGCTCGCGACCACAGAATCTCCTATCTATTCCCCTAGCCATTGAATCTCCTCCAACTATTGCTTTTCTATTCTCCCCCCTTCCCTTCTGAGCCCCAGAGCCAGACTCAGTGCCAGAGACCTGGCCGCTAGGGCCTTCCCCCAGTAGGTCATCCCCCCCAACAGCATCCAAAACGGTATACTTGTTTTGAAGGGGAACGGCCACGAGGGATCCCTGCACTTTCTGCCTGTTTGTTTTTTTCCCCCTGACTGTAACCCAGCTATTCTTGTCCTGTACCTTGGGTGTGGTTACCTCCTTGTAACTCTTCTCAATCACCCCCTCTGCCTCCCGGATGATCCGAAGTTCATCCAGCTTCAGCTCCAGTTCCCTAACACGGTATTTGAGGAGCTGAAGTTGGGTGCACTTCCCGCAGGTATAGTCAGTGGGGACACCGGTGGTATCCCTCACCACCCACATCCTACAGGAGGAGCATGTAACTAGCCTAGCCTCCATCCCCTCTTACCTGACAGAATATAGCTGCCCTGTGGACTAACTAGATCTCCGCCCTCCGACCCTGCTCCCAGTCAGCTACACTTTCTGTAAACTCCTGGCTCTCTTCGCACTCTTTGCGGAAATGTCGGAAACAAAATGAAAGGAGCACCTTACTCCCTCCTCACCTAACTCCCTCGGTCACCAAACTCTCACTATCACACTCAAATGCACCAAATTCAGCACTCAGTGCAAACGAAGTCTGCACTGTAGGGGATCACTTTTATACTGTGAATCTAGCCTCTGAAAACTGGCCTAATCCAATTAACTAATTAACAAGCTCCAGCTGCAAGTGCCTACAAGTAGAAGCCTGTTTAAAGCTTATTGAAAATTCACCTTCTTCTAAACCAAACAGCAACTTTTAAGTTAATTAACTAAATAAAAGAAAGACTAAACTTTAGATAAAAATGAAGCCTTATACTCCCTCGGTCACCAAACTCTCACTATCGCACTCAAATGCACCAAATTCAGCACTCAGTGCAAACAAAGTCTGCACTGTAGGGGATCACTTTTATACTGTGAATCTAGCCTCTGAAAACTGGCCTAATCCAATTAACTAATTAACAAGCTCCAGCTGCAAGTGCCTACAAGTAGAAGCCTGTTTAAAGCTTATTGAAAATTCACCTTCTTCTAAACCAAACAGCAACTTTTAAATTAATTAACTAAATAAAAGAAAGACTAAACTTTAGATAAAAATGAAGCCTTATACTCCCTCGGTCACCAAACTCTCACTATCGCACTCAAATGCACCAAATTCAGCACTCAGTGCAAACAAAGTCTGCACTGTAGGGGATCACTTTTATACTGTGAATCTAGCCTCTGAAAACTGGCCTAATCCAATTAACTAATTAACAAGCTCCAGCTGCAAGTGCCTACAAGTAGAAGCCTGTTTAAAGCTTATTGAAAATTCACCTTCTTCTAAACCAAACAGCAACGTTTAAGTTAATTAACTAAATAAAAGAAAGACTAAACTTCAGATAAAAATGAAGCCTTATACTCCCTCGGTCACCAAACTCTCACTATCGCACTCAAATGCCCTAAATTCAGCACTCAGTGCAAACAAAGTCTGCACTGTAGGGGATCACTTTTATACTGTGAATCTAGCCTCTGAAAACTGGCCTAATCCAATTAACTAATTAACAAGCTCCAGCTGCAAGTGCCTACAAGTAGAAGCCTGTTTAAAGCTTATTGAAAATTCACCTTCTTCTAAACCAAACAGCAACTTTTAAGTTAATTAACTAAATAAAAGAAAGACTAAACTTTAGATAAAAATGAAGCCTTATACTCCCTCGGTCACCAAACTCTCACTATCGCACTCAAATGCACCAAATTCAGCACTCAGTGTGTATACCGGAGTGCGGGAGGCTTTCCTTCGCCATTTTCGAAGTCTCAGTGTCTGGATGACACTGCAGAGTATTGCTATCACTAGTAGGGCTTCCACGATGTATGAAAGGGAATATCATTTTATGAGGTTGTCGCACCAGGTTGGTGTGTCAGTGGCTGTTTCTGGGTGTGGTGTATGGCAGGGATGGGATACATTCACGGCCTGTGGGGTGGGGGTTAGGGGGGGTCGCTTCCGTGCGCAACTGTAGTGATCCCACGATGATCCAAATGTAGGTCATTATGTCCGTCTTCATTTTTCTCTTGGTCTTCCTCGGTCTTCTGGTTTTTTGGATTTCCTGTAGGCACAAGCATAATATCTGTTATTACCTTGTTTAATATCTCGTATGTCTGTCTGTCTCTCCTTTAATCATCAATTGCCCATTAGAATTGTCACCATATGTGACTCTCTCATTTTTTTTTAAACCAAATATTTTTGGGGCCAAGACATCCGAAAAAGAAAACACTGTCGCAGTGCGAGCAGTCTCGCAGCCTGTGTGGTCGATGCGCTGAGTGCGCGGACAATTTCGCCGTCCAGCAGCAAATCGTTTCACCCAAGTGTTTGAACATGTAAATAGCATGTGGGGATAGCGACTTAAGGGTCGCCGGAAAGCAAACAAAACTTGTGGCAAAGAGCATTCTTTAAACCACATCCTAAGAAACAGTAAAAGTGTTTCGAAATAAAAGCTCCGAATGGGGTGCGTATGGGCCACGGCGGGGCAAGAATGGTTGGAATCCCTGGGTAGGGCGGTGACCAGTGCCGTAGGTGCAGTACCCGAGCCTAGCTGACCAGATAGGGGTCCTCAGGCAGGGCGGGGATCAGTGCCGTTACTCCACTGCCTGGGTGACCGGACAAGAACGGAAAGAATGTGTTCATCGTGGATACACTGGTTCTTATGATTGCCGTCGAATCAGAAGAGTAGTTATGACTGTATCAACTGGTGTCTGCCGACAAACTTGTCCCTTTAACTGCCGTGTGGCATTAAAAGAGCAGTTATGACTGCATCAAGATTTGGCGTGGGGCCATGAATAAACTGTATCGTGAGTCGAACAACATACAAACATTCAATTTTTTTTTAAAAACAAGCTGAAACAAGAAAGCGGGCAGGCTCCATCGGAAAGTAGGACACCGTAAATGTCAATCGGTTGCTTTTTCTCATCATCTGGACACCTCATTGTTCAACTGTAAAAAGAGTCGCAAAGGGGCTAGCCTGGTGGGAGTCAGACTCTGAGTCATCATCTTCTCCCGGTTGCCACACTCGTGACTGGAGTAGCTGTGCCAAGGCGGCCTGGGCAGATGTGGGGTCCCTCTCATTGTTATGGATGAGTCGGTAGGAATTGTCGTGGTGCCAATGCTTAGTGTCTAGGGTGGAGGCGGTAGGTGGCAATCCATCGTCATCGGGCGGTGGGTCCGATTCAGGGGCTTTTACATAAGTGGTCTCGTAGGGGTCAAACATATCCTGTTCGGAGGCGCTGTGAGTGGGGCCTGGTGCAGAATTCAAATCGTGTGGCGGTTCCATGAGGTCTAACGTATCAGTGCTGTCGCTGTCGGTGCTGATCGAAGAAGGGAGGGGCGGAGTCATGTGTCTGGGGGTGGAGTCGAAGTGGTGTCCGTGGACGGGCTGGACTGGTTGGGGGAGGGTAGGAATAGGTCGTTCATGGGCGGGGCGTGTTTGTCTGCTGCTGCGAGTGAGATGTGGTGGGAGTGGTTGCACTGTGTGACATAAACCTTCAGCTGGTTTATGTGAAACCATCCGGACTTGCCATTATGATAAGTGATCTTATAAACGGAGGGGCTGACTTTGTCTGAAATTGAGTAGAGTCCTGCGAATTTGGGGAAAAGAAATGAACTGGGGTTGTACAGGGAGAGCAAGACTTGAAGTCCGACTGAAAATTCCGTTGGGTGTACCGTTTTACCAAAACATGCTTTACTCTGGTTTTTTTGTGTGCCAAGCCTAACAGCTGCTGGGCTGCTTTAACGTTTTCCAGGATTTGTTGTACTGCTTTCTCATGGGTGAGGGCGGTGACTGTGGGGCTGGCCAAATCAAGCCCTAATAAGTATTCTGTTCCCTTCATGGGTCGTCCGGTCATGAGGGTGTGGGGGGTGTATCCTGTTGAAGTCGATACCGTGTTCCTAATGAACATGAGTGCAAATGGGAGAACTGTGTCCCATGTCGCATTATGCTGCTGTACCATTTTCCTAAGGGTTGCTTGAGGGTTCGATTCATGCGTTCCACAATCCTACTGGATTGGGGGTGATAGGCCATATGAAATTTTTGTCGTATGCTGAAAATTGTGAGGACATTTTTCAACAAGCGTCCTGTGAAGTGTGAGCCTTGGTCTGACTCGATATTACGGGGGTGTCCCCATCTTGTGAAAATTTGCTGTGTTAGAATCTCGGCTGTCGTTTTAGCCATGTTAGTCCTGTCATAATATCCACTCATGTATATAATGAGATGCAGGCAAGCAGTGATTAACACACAGGATAACCAATGAACACACACGACACATAACAACCAATCACCAGACAGGACATCACCACTATAAAGCACACAGGACATTAAGCCTCTCTCTCTCTCTACAGGACACAGCTACTGCGAGAGTAAGAGTGCACAAGCCAGTGAGCACTATGACCATGAGGTAGAGAGTTAGTCTGGTCAAGCCAGTAGGAGGTTATCAGTTAGATTGTATCAACTCACAACAGACTATGTACAGCAATCAGGAAGTTCAATAAACAGTGTTGGACCATCTCCTGTGTCAGAAGCCTGTTTCTAGTTTCACTGCATCCAGTTGCAGTCAACGTTGAACCAACTTACCTAACTCATCATGGTACCAGAGTGCTATTAATCCTAACGAACCTACCTCGAGTGCATCTGCAACGACCAGCAAGCAGCCATCCAGTGGCATGGAAAACATCCAGCCTCCTTCGCGACTCCGGATCTCCAGCAACCTCGGCGCCAACTGGAAAGTCTTCAAACAAAAGTTCCTCCTGTACATCGAGGCCTCCGACCTCGAGGCAGCATCGGATGGCAGAAAGTTCGCTGTTCCTGTCGACTGCGGGGGATCACGCATCCACATCTATAACTCGCTTATGTTTGCCGATGGCGAAGACAAGACAAAGTTCAAGACAGTTCTGCTGAAATTCGACAGCCACTGCAACATTGAGGTGAATGAGAGCTTTGAATGGTACATCTTCCAACAGAGGCTTCAGGGTAAGGATGTGCCTTTTCAGTCCTTCTTGACCCATCTCCGCATCCTAGCGCAGTCAGGTAATTATGACTCGCCGACTGATTCCATGATCCGGGATCAGATCGTTTTCGGGGTCCAGTCCGACTGCCTGCGGGAGCAGCTCCTCAAAATCAAACAGTTGACCCTCTCCGTCGCCATCGTAACGTGCGTTGTCCATGAGCATGCCAGAAATCGCTACTCCCGCATCAGGGCGGCAGAAACTGCAAAACTGGCCTCCCATGAGGCAGAAAGGGTGCAGGCCAAAGCGAAAATTCAAGGCCTGAGCATCGAGGAGAGTGGCCGTTTTGCACGCTTTTCTCTCGGGTCCCCACGCATGCATGCCATAACCGGGTGGCCGATGAGGCCGAAGACCCTGAGGCGCATGCACAAACGTCGGCTGACCGTACTGTGCATTCGCAATGGCGCACAGAAGGTGCTGACGTCAGCGTCATGACGTGTCCGAATTGTGGCTCCGCCCATTTAAAGCGGCAATGTCCAGCCAAAGGCAGGCGATGTCTACAGTGTGGAAAACCTGGCCACTACGTGGCCTTCTGCAGGTCCGCCCCACCGGACAATAGCCAGCGATCCCACCTGCAGTGCAGACATGTCCGCTGCGTACAACAAGGCATGCAGGATTCTGATCCAGGCAGCCCAACAGATTATTCCACCAGCCTGCCAGCTCCTTGACTACAATGCCATAGCTGCCAGTGGGTCATGCCAGCTAGGTGTCTCTCACAAGACAATCAAGGCGATGTTGAGATTCAAGATCGTCCGGCCTGACAAGGCATCCCTGCTCGGTGCTCGCGCATGCAAACTAGTAAATATGGTACAGCGAGTTCATGCCACGACCTCGACACAGGCGACGGCCTCGCCCAATGCGAATCTCCAGGCTGAAATAGACGACATTCTCACACAATACCACAGTGTGTTTGATGGGATGGGCACGCTCCCCTATCGTTACAAGATATTGCTCAAGTCGAATGCCACCCCAGTCATCCATGCACCACGCCGGGTGCCGGCTCCTCTCAAGGACCGTCTGAAAACGCAGCTACGAGAGCTCCAAGACCAGGGCATCATTTCAAAGGTCACAGAACCCACAGACTGGGTCAGCTCCATGGTCTGCGTCAAGAAACCCTCTGGCGAACTCCGCATTTGCATTGATCCCAAAGATCTGAATCGCAACATCATGCGAGAGCATTACCCGATTCCGAAGCATGAAGAATTGACCTGTGAGATGGCTCACGCCAAATTCTTTACCAAGCTGTACGCCTCCCGTGGCTTCTGGCAAATTCAGCTGGATGAGTCCAGTCGGAAGCTGTGCACTTTTAACACTCCGTTCGGCAGGTACTGCTATAACCGCATGCCTTTTGGTATCATATCAGCTTCCAAAGTACTTCATCGCATAATGGAGCAAATGATGGAGGGCATCGAGAGGGTGCGAGGCTACGTGGACGACGTGATCATCTGGTCCACGACGCCCGAGGATCACATTGCTTGCCTCAAACAGGTTTTCCAGAGGATTCATGAAAATGGCCTCCAGCTCAACAGGGCCTAATGCTCGTTTGGGTGGTCCGCTATGAAGTTTTTGGGTAACCACATTTCACAGCAAGGTGTGCAACCTGACGCCGACAAGGTGCTGGCAATCAACGCCATGAAGACACCAGAGGACAAAAAGGCAGTCCTCCGCTTCCTTGGGATGGTAAATCTTCTCGGAAAATTCATTCCCAACATGGCATCCCACACCACAGCCCTCCGGCATCTCGTTAAAAAGTTGACAGCGTTCCAGTGGCTTCCCGCTCACCAAGCGAGTGGCTTGAGCTGAAGGCGAAGCTCACCACAGCCCCAGTACTGGCGTTCTTTGACCCAACCAAGGATACCAAGATATCCACAGATGCAAGCCAGGATGGCGTTGGTGCGGTGCTCCTCCAGCGAGACGATTCCTCGTCCTGGGCTCCAGTGGCATATGCCTCCAGGGCCATGACTCCGACCGAACAACGGTATGCCCAGATCGAAAAGGAGTGTCTGGGTCTCCTGACAGGAATAGTCAAGCTTCATGACTACGTATACGGTCTGCCGAAGTTCACGGTGGAAACAGACCACAGGCCTTTAGTCCACATAATCCAGAAGGATTTAAATGACATGACACCTCGGCTGCAGCGAATTCTTCTTCGTCTCCGCCGATATGACTTCGAACTCGTCTACACACCGGGCAAGGAGCTGATCGTCGCGGATGCCCTATCCCGATCCATCACCATGCCGTGTGAACCGGGTGACTTCATTTGCCACATCGAGGCACAAGTGCAGTTGTGTGCCAGCAACCTCCCAGCCACGGATGAACGAGTTGTCCAGATACGTGAAGAAACTACCAAAGATCCTCTACTGCAGCGTGTGATGCAACACCTTGCCCATGGCTGGCAAAAGGGGCAGTACCCCCAGTTCTTCAACGTTAAGGACGAGTTAACGGTTGTCGAGGGGATCTTTCTTAAATGAGATAGAATCGTCATTCCCCAAAGCAAGCAAGCCATGGTGCTCAGAAAGATCCATGAGGGTCACCTTGGGGTTGGAAAATGTCGACGCAGAGCTCGGCAGGCAGTCTACTGGCCTGGCATCAGCCAGGACATTGCCAACACGGTCCTCAACTGCACAACATGCCAGAAGTTTCAACCAGCTCAGCCCAAGGAAACACTGCAACATCACGAGATTGTGACTTCTCCGTGGTCCAAGGTGAGGATATACCTCTTTCACGCAAATGGGCATGATTGCGTGCTCTTGGTCTTCTCCAGCTACCCGGAAATGGTGAAACTGTCGGACCTCACGTCCAAGTCAGTGATTAAAGCCTGCAAAGAGACGTTTGCCAGGCACGGCATACCACTCACAGTAATGAGTGACAACAGCCCATGTTTCTACAGCCAAGAGTGGTCCGACTTTGCACGATCCTACCACTTCAGTCACATCACATCCAGTCCCCATTACCCGCAATGAAACGGAAAGGTCGGAAAAGGGGTCCATATTGTCAAGCGGTTGCTGTGCAAGGCTCCGGACTCAGCCTCGGACTTCAACCTGGCGTGGTTGGCAGACAGGGCAACCACTCTGTCGACTGGTTTGTCTCCGGCGCAGCTGCTCATGAACCGCTCATGAGGACGACTGTTCCCGCAATCCATGTTCCAGACCTTGACCGCCTCACGGTGCTGCAGAAAGTGCAGAGATCCAGGGACCAGCAGAAGATCACGTATGATGCTCATGCCGAGGATCTACCTGCGCTGGCTCCAGACGATGTTGTTCGCGTCCAGTTGCCTGAGGGAGGTTGGTCAGCCCCAGCTATTGTCATCAAGCAGGCTGCCCCCAGGTCCTTCATTGTCCAAATGGCTGATGGCTCCATGGGTAGAGGATTGGTTAACTAACAGAAAGCAGAGAGTGGGGATAAATGGGTGTTTCTCTGGTTGGCAACCTGTAACTAGTGGGGTCCCTCAAGGATCAGTGTTGGGCCCGCAGTTGTTCACAATTTACATAGACGATTTGGAGTTGGGGACCAAGTGCAATGTGTCAAAGTTTGCAGACGACACTAAGATGAACGGTAAAGCAAAAAGTGCAGAGGATACCGGAAGTCTGCAGAAGGATTTGCATAGGTTAGGTGAATGGGCTAGGGTCTGGCAGATGGAATTCAATGTTGCCAAGTGTGAGGCTATCCATTTTGGGAGGAATAACAGCAGAATGGATTATTATTTAAACGGTAAGATGTTAAAACATGCTGCTGTGCAGAGGGACCTGGGTGTGCTGGTGCACGAGTCGCAAAAAGTTGGTGTGCAGGTGCAACAGGTGATTAAGAAGGCTAATCAAGTTTTGTCTTTCATTGCTAGAGGGATGGAATTCAAGACTAGTGAGGTTATGCTGCAATTGTATAAGGTGTTGGTGAGGCCACATCTGGAGTATTGTGTTCAGTTTTGGTCTCCTTACCTGAGAAAGGACATATTGGCACTGGAGGGAGTGCAGAGGAGATTCACTAGGTTGATCCCAGAGTTGAGGGGATTAGATTATGACGAGAGGTTGAGTAGACTGGGACTGTACTCATTGGAGTTTAGAAGGATGCAGGGGGATCTTATTGAGACATATAAAATTATGAAGGGAATAGATAGGATAGATGCGGGCAGGTTGTTTCCACTGGTCGGGGAAAGCAGAACTAGGGGGCATAGCCTCAAAATAAGGAGAGGTAGATTTAGGACGGAGTGTAGGAGGAACTTCTTCACCCAAAGGGTTGTGAATCTCTGGAATTCCTTGCCCAGTGAAGCAGTTGAGGCTCCTCCTTTAAACGTTTTTAAGAAAAAGATAGATGCCTTTCTAAAGAATGAAGGGATTCGGGGATATGGTGTACGGGCTGGAGAGTGGAGCTGAGTCCACTAAGATCAGCCATGATCTCATTAAATGGCGGAGCAGGCTCGAGGGGCCAGATGGCCTACTCCTGTTCCTAATTCTTATGTTCTTATGTTCTACGGCGCAACAGGAGGATGCTACGAAAAGTTCTCTGCCCGCTGCCTGGCCGCACTTCTCCGCATGTCATCATGCCTCCTCCGGACATCTCGCACCACGAGGCCACCGATCTGGCAGCGATCCCGCCTCTCCATGAGGCCACCGACATGGCAGCAATCCCGCCTGTCCAAGTGCCGGCGTCCCCACCTCCACCTCTGAGGCGATCAACAAGAATTCGTCGCCCACCACAAAGACGGAATCTATAGACTTAAATCCTGTAAATTTTGTTCAGTTTGCTCTGTATCTGCACGATAGACACCTTCCCATGTACATATGTTCATTCACTCACCACTTGTATATAATCATGCATGTATATATATCGCCACGTTCCAAAATTTATTTCAAAAAGGGGAGATGTCATAATATCCACTCATGTATATAATGAGATGCAGACAGGCAGTGATTGACACACAGGATAACCAATGAACACACACGACACATAACAACCAATCACCAGACAGGACACCACCATTATAAAGCACACAGGACATTAAGACTCTCTCTCTCTCTCTCTATAGGACACAGCTACTGAGATAGTAAGAGTGCACAAGCCAGTGAGCACTATCACCATGAGGTAGAGAGTTAGTCTGGTCAAGCCAGTAGGAGGTTATCAGTTAGATTGATAAGAGTGTCAACTCACAGCAGACTGTGTACAGAAATCAGGAAGTTCAATAAAACAGTGTTGGACCATCTCCTGTGTCAGAAGCCTGTTTCTAGTTTCACTGCATCCAGTTGCAGTCAACATTGAACCAACTTACTTAACACATCAAGTCCTAGATGGAAAAGCTTCCACCCATTTCGTCAAGGTGTCAATCACTACCAACACATATTTAAAATCATTTTTGCAGGGGGGTAGGGGACCTATATAATCTATCTGTAGATTTGTCCAGGGGCCATTAACAGGGCGGGTGTGACTGAGTTGACCTTTCTTCGCATACCTGTCTGGATTGTTGTGGGCACAAATCAAACAATTCTCAATATAATGAGTCACATTGGATTTTAAATTGGGCCACCAGCAGAGAGGTCTGAGGTGGGCAAGGGTTGAATCTATCCCTTGGCGTCCATGGTTGTCATGGAATTGGCAGATAATCTGGTTTCTATCTTCGGTGGGGACCACATAAATACCGTCTTTTAAAATTATGCCATCGTGTGCTGTTAAAGCGTGTCTGTACTTATCATAGGGGGCTGGGAAGTTACCTTTTAAAACTTCCCTGAGCTTTTCGTCTTCCTTCTGTGCTTGGGCTAAATCTTGAATATTGTTCTGTGAGACCTGGACCGCGTGCACTGGGGCACTCCCGGGGGGATTCCAAAAGTGACCATGTCTGGAACCTGCTTTTGCTTGGGCGTCTGCCTTAACGTTACCAGGGGGGGGGAAGAACGATGGTGGCTGCGAACCTTAACAATACCGTATTTACGGCCTTTAGCTGTCTTGAGGATATGCTGGAGTAATAGGGCTGAGGGTAGGGGTTTTCCATCGGCGGAAACAAAACCTCTAGATTCCCACAGGAGTAGGAACTCAGTTAAGCTATTGCAGACATATAGGCTGTCGGAGTATATGTTGGCTGGGGTCGGGAACGAGTCGGGGTGCTGTACAATGTAGGCTACGGCTGCTAATTTGGCTGCCTGCGAACCTAGACGTCCAGGCAATTTCAGTGAGATTTCTTCTAACGCGCGTCCCTGCGCATCCTCTACATAAATACCACAACCTGTGATTCTTTTACCGTTTAAAACTGTGGAGGAGCCATCCACATAAATCCTAAGAGCTGCGATAGTGTGTGTGGGCCTCTGAGGTGTAGTACATGGTTTCGGAGGAGCTGATTTGGGGACAAAGGGTCCTGTATTGTGCTTGGTGGTAATGATGTCACACTAATGTGGGGTGCCTGCATACTGTAAATTGTCTGCTAGAAACGTGGTGTCTTAGTCCTTTTAACCGTAATGTCCCGTCCTTGTAGGAGTAGGGTCCATCGTGCTGTGCGAATTTGGCTGACTGTGCCATCCTTTAGTCTACTGTCTAGTAGAAGTTGGGTTGGGATGTGCTCTGTCAAAATGGTTACGGGGTTGAATCCTGTTATGTACGCAAAGTACTGAACAGCCCAAAAAACTGCGAGCAAGTGCCTTTCGCAGGCAGAAAATCCTTGCTCTACCGGATTGAGAACTCGTGAGGCATAGGCCAAGGGGCCTAAACGAGTGTGTCTTTCCTGAAGGAGCACGGCCGAAAGGGTTCGGTCGGTGTATACTACCGCTATTGCGTATGAGGAGAGTGCGTCTGGTACCTGTAAAGCGGGAGCTGTGCTCAGGGCAAGTTTCAATGCATCCATGGCATCCGTGTGCTGTGGAAGCCATTTGCATGGGGCTTGCTTTTTTAGGAGCTCGGAAAGAGGGGCTGCCTTTGTGGCAAACTGTCTATGTGGTTCCTGCAGGAGCCAACCAGTCCTAGAAATGACCGGAGGGCTGTAACATTATGGGGCAAGGGTAATTTAACAATGGAGTCAATGCGTTTCTCCTTGATCTCGCGTTTGCCATGGGTGATTACTGTGCCTAAATAAATGACCTTTTCCTGGAGAATCTGGGTATTTTTGGGGTTAACTTTACCTCCGATTTCGTGAAGGAGTCCTAATAATTTGGTGAGATGCGAAATGTGCTCTCCCTTAGTGTCTGTCTGTAGGAGTAAGTCGTCTACATACTGAACGAGGCATTATGGTCGGGAAAAATTAGCTAATCCATTTGCCAATTGTCTGTGGAAAATGGAAGGGGAGTTGTAGAAGCCTTGTGGTAGGCACGTCCACGTGTATTGCTGTCCCTGGAAGGTGAAAGCAAATTTGTATTGGCACGCTTTATCCAATGGAATGGACCATGGACCAAAAGCCGTTGCTGATGTCCAAAACCGTGAACAATTTCGACTTGAGTCTCTGTTTTAACATTGTCTCAGGACAATGGCCACGGTGGGGGCTGCTAATGGGGTCACTTTGTTTAGTTCCCTATAATCGATGGTCAGTCGCCTTGAGCCATCGGGTTTCCTTACGGGCCAAATTGGGGCATTGTTAATTGAGGCTACTGAACGAAGTACGCCTTGGTCAAGTAAACTTCGGATGACTTTTACAATTTCTCCCTCTGTTGGGGGAAACCGTACTGTTTCTAGGGTTTAGGATCGGGACCTGGGATGTTAACTAAACCTGCGATCTTGCCGCAGTCGTGCTTGTGCTGGGCAAAAGATGCTTTGTGTTTCTGTAAAACATCTCTAACTTCTTTGTCTTGACTAATGGTTCTTGGATCAAACCAGAAATCTCCTACTGCGCTAATCCTGTGTGCGCAGTCTCCAACTGTGAGCGTGGCGGGGGCTCGTGCTGCCTTTTGCCATTCTCCACACACATCTATTGACAGGGTCAAATGAAAGATTGTGGGGGCTCATGAAATCTATCCCCAAAATGTGTTCGGCTGTCTGGGGTATGCCTACTAGAACAACGGGGCGTTTTGTCTTAATGTTGCCTATCTGAATAGCCACAGGGCCGTAATGTGTCCCTGCTGTAAGTGTCCTGTGAAGCCGCTAAGGGTAATGGTATCTGTGGTGGGCCATGTATCCCGTTGGAACATTGTAGAGGAATTTAACGTGGCACGGGACCCTCCTGTGTCCCAGAGAAATTCTACGGGGTGTCCCCGGACTATGCCTGCTCCTACCGGTCTTCCGGACTTGTCCTGAAGGGTGTCGCAGACCCAAGTTGGGGAGTCCGAACACCGTCAATCGGTGCCGTTCATGTTTGCGTTCTCGGAACGGGCGCTAAATGGGTTTGGCTTTGTTCTTATTTGGGGCATGTGCCTGCTGGTTTTGCTGCTGTTTCTAGGGGGCATTGCATTCTCGGGTGTAATGTCCTAACTGTCCACAATTATGGCATTCTTGAGACTTAGGCTGCTGTGCGCTGTTTCTTCCCTCGTTTACCCATGCGGGGTTTTGATGTGTCCTGACTGGATGCATGTTAGCATCTGCCTGCTCTTCCCCTACTTTTCCTTGTTCTGACCTTCCCTGAAGGGACTGTTCCCAAGCTCGGGATAATCTCTTTAATACCCATTTCTCATTATGTGCGTCGTCTGAGGGGTCATAAGTGGCGCAAGCTCTCTATCCTGCTTCGGTCGCGTGGGAGACTAGGGTACAAGTCCATTTGGCCATATTTTCTGGTGTCAAATGGGCGCGGACTAACTCTCCAACTACTGCAGTAAAGTGGGTCTGAAGGCGTCCAGCAAACGCTGTTGGGTGCTCGGTCTTTTTTTGTCTGCATTTATTGAGTCCTTCTATGGGATCTCCCTTATTGTAGCCGATCGCATCTAGGATCGCTGCATGCATTTCTTGGAGGGTACCTCCTCCTACGTTTTGTGGGTCGGGAAGGGCTGCCACGACTGAAGGATCGAGGCTCAAAACTGAGCTTAACTTGCTCTTTTTTGTCCAGGCCGTACATGGTCGCCTGTGGCTTAACTCTCGCAAAATAATGGTGCGGGTCCGATGTGGGTTGGAACGGTTTGATTTTGTCACACGCGTCCCTTAATTGGGTGATGGTTAATGGGGTAGTGTACAGAAAATCGGGGTCTCCGGCTGTTGTGGCCCTGCACTGTGTTTTGACAGGGTTCATGGGATTTTGCACTACCTGTGCAGTCGGGGGTGGGGGTGCTTTCCTTTGCTGGGTTTTATCTTGAGTACATGCTCCATGCACATAGCGATGGGCAGTTTCATTTAGCTCCTGCCAATCGGGGCCATTTTCCTGATCTAGCTGGGGTCCAAATGTATCTTGGAAACCATTTTGTACTGAGAGCAGAGATTGCAGGTCTGCAATTTTCTTTCGGCATTTGGCGTGGTCCACCGAACTCTGCCTTTGTTCCATGGTGGAATTGTGGAGTGCTCGTAGGGCTGCCTTTAAATCCTTACACTGCATCTTTAATTGTTCGACTTGAAGTTCTGTCTCTTCTCTTACCAATACTGCGCGTTGCGTGTCTTGGTAGGCCTTATCGTACTGGGACTGAAAGCTGCTTAGGTGAGCGAGACAAGATTGGTGTACCCGTTTGACATCAGCCATCTCCTTGTCCTTCGCTGCTAACTGCTCTCTGAGATGCTTATTAACTTTCTCGCATTCGGTGACGTCTTCCTCACTATTCTTCTCTCTGTCTCGAATCTCTCCGCGGAGCGTCTTCACGAACTCCTCTGTGCCTCGCAATTGTGCCAAGCACGACACGATTGCGATCGGCTTACGAACATTTCCTAAACTCCTTTTATGGATCTCGGTCAGGTTATCCCACCAAGTCTGTCCTATACTTCTGGGACCTGTTTCCTCATTTGCGCAAAATTCATTCCAAAGGGGCCATCCTTTCCCTTTTAGATATTTCCTAATCTCTTCTTCCCATATGGGACACTGCTCTGCTCTATTGGTCGCTGCGACCTCAAGCTCTTGTGGATGCATAAGGCGTTCCATTGCCTTCATTGCCATCCCTACTGTAATCTCTGGGTTTCTACCGTAAATTTGGAACAGGGGGGAATAAAGTGGTGATGCAAACACGGGTACGGCTTAAGCTATTTTCCAGTCTATAAGACTCCCGACAGTTTTAAGCAACAAAATCTATCGAGGTTACCTTATGTCCCTTGTTATTACGCATGCAAATTACACACTTCCGAATCTTGGAGGTTTGATCAATACTGGTCTTACGCTTGTGGTTTTTACTTTTTCCAATTGGGTTTCTAATTCAAAGTTGGGTTCTCTCGGAGTGACAAAGTCACTTCTAGGTCGAGTCCCACCAGAGTCGCCAGTAATGTTGCTATCTTTTAGGGGCTATAAATATGGCGGTTAATAAGGTCACCTTTCTTAATCTTAATTATGAAAACGCTTTTCAGAGTCGCCAGGTATCTCTTGATACCGCCACAAGGTTCAACCGAATATCGATCAAAGAGCCAATACACCAGTTAGTTAGTTCAAAGTCAATGGTACTTTATTTACACACAGTATGGTTTACTCATGCACAATAACACTACAGGCTAAACTATGTCTATCACTAACACCTATACTTAACTTCGGGTACCTGCTTAGGTCAGAGGAACAGTGGCCGTTGTTCGGATCTGAGGCTGTTGGGTTCGAAGAGGTAGCAGGAATGTAGCTATGGTTGTCCGTCTGGTAGCGAGCGTTGAACTTGAACTTGCTTCTGGTGGTGCAGGTGGAGGGGTCTCTCCAGTTGAGAGCCGAATCCAAGAGAGCGAACACATGGCGAGGTTCCTTCGTATACTCGGGGGGTGCTTCACACGCTTTTAGGCAGGCCTTAAACTTGGGCAGCTTCTCGATCACCGCCATCGATCTGAGCCAATAAATGCCTTGATGGCTGGGCGTGTCCTAAGTGGCCGTTGGCCTTGCTTTGTTTGTATCTTCTTGCTGAATGTCTGGGACGGTATCGGCTACCTGAGCGCTAGTCTTTTGTTTATCGGAGATGGGCCATCAATGTGCAAATCGGCCAAGAGTTTTGGTTCTGTCTGCAGTCTGTCTTCTAAATACACATTCAGGCTCTGTGCCTGCTTGTTACTTTGCATTGTCCATTTTTCCCTTTATGCTCTGTGAGTGTCCATTTTATATGCTGAAAGTGGCCATCCCAGATGGCTACAGAATAAATGGATCTCTTTCTGATTGGCAGTCAGTGACTAGTGGGGTACTGCAGGAATCTGTGCTGGGACCCCAACTATTCATGTTATATATTAATAATTTGGACAAGGGAACTAAATTTATTATCTCCAGATTTGCAGATGATACAAAGTTGGATGGAAGAGTGAGCTGTGAGGAGATTGCAGAGATGCTCCAGTGGGATTTGGACAAGCTGAGGGAGTGGGCATATGAATGGCAGATGCAGTATAATGTTGATAAATGTGAGGTTATCTGTTTCGGTCACAAAAATTGGAAGGCAGCTTATTTGAATGGGTGTAAATTGAGAGAGGTGGATACTCAACGAGATCTTGTTGTCCTTGTGCATCAGTCGCTAAAAGTAAGCATGCAGGTACAGCAGGTATTAAAGAAAGAAAATGGTATGTTGGCCTTCATAGCGAGAGTATTTGAGTAGAGGAATAGGGATGTTTTACTGCAATTGTGTGGGTATTGGTGAGGCCACACCTGGAGTATTGTGTGCAGCGAAGGTTTATCAGGCTGATTCCTGGGATTGTGGGACTGTCATATGAGGACAGACTAAGTCAGTTCGAATTATATTCATTGGAGTTTAGAAGAGTGAGAGGGAATCTCATCAAAACTTATAAAATTCTACCAGGATTAGGCAGGGTAGATTCAAAAAGAATGTTCCCGATGGTGGAGGAATCCAGAATTACGGGTCATAGTTTGAAGATAAGGGGTAAACCTTTTAGGACTGAGATGAGGAAAAATTTCTTCACCCAGAGAGTGGTAAATCTGTGGAATTCACTGCCACAAAAAGTCATTGAGGCCAAAACATTGTGTAATTTCAAGGAGTTAGATATAACTCTTGGGGCTAAAGGGATAAGGTATATGAGGGGGGAAGGCTGTATCAGGATAATGAACTTGGTGATCAACCATGATCGTATTGAATGGCAGAGCAGACTCCTCCCGCTTCTATTTCTATGTATCTCTTGTTAGAATCGCAATTTAATTAGGTTTCTCTACACTTATTCTATACAAAATCATCACTTACATCATCATAGGTAAAATCTTGTAAAGACACACATTCAATTGTCAATATTTCTGAGCTTGCCAAATGTTCCTGACTTATCGTACTCCGTGAATAATTTTTAACTCTTTTCAATATAGAAAAAGAACATTCACTGGAAGCAACTATGACAGGTGTTGTTAGAAGTATTTTCAGAATAGTTTCCACCTTTACAAAGGTTGCCTATCACGTACAAGCCTGTACAAATCAGCTGGTGACCTTGAAGCACAAAGCTCCTCAGTAGCGATGAAATTAATAAAAAAATATTTGTGTCTATGTCCTCCCAGTAGAATTCACTTAATTACTTACTGTAGTGGCTTTTAGCATTTTCATCCAAACCTCTGCCAAAAAGCATGCAAATTAAATCAACAATTTTCTTCAGAGATTCACTTCTACCCTGCAATTGCACCATTATGTGTCACCATTATGATTTTCTCTTTTCCTTTTAGATTAATTCTATTGTCTCTAGTTTCAATGCTTCCTGCATCTTGTACACTTCTCATCAGATATATCAGAGGGACCTATATTTTTGTTAATGCTTTTGCCTCTGCTTCCACCAAGCTATAGTCACTTCAAACATTTGTGACAAAACTTCCAACTGAGGTTAACAATTATACAACATTCAATAAATGTGTATCAATATTTTGCAGAGATTTGCTGAAGGCATTAATTCTTTGAAGTAAACGGTTTCATAAAAGAGTAAAAACAATATTGTACTTTTCAAACTTCTCTGCTAAGGGTTTTGCTTCAGTTTTCACAGATGTTTTTTCTGAATTTGATGTGGCTATATCCAATAAAGTTTCTTTTATATCAGCAAAGTTAATTTTGAAAGCCAAAACAGCATCCACACAAGCAGGCCACCTGGTGTCACAAATTCTTCTGACTGTCAAATGTTTTTCATCTACCTGCTCCCAGTGAGATTGCAACATATTCCATCGATTCGTGGAAATTGAAAAAAGGCATACACGTTTTAAACAAAGTCAGAAAAATGTACAGTTCCTTCACAGGATTCAGCTGCAGCATTGCAGATTAAATTCAAGGAATGTATGGAACATGGGATGAATGATGCACAGGGGCTTACATTGTTCAGTCTTGCTTGTAGACCTGAGTATTTTCTTGCCACATTTGTGGCATTATCGAAACTCTGCCCGCAATAATTTCTGATGTCCGAACCTAAATTTGCAATGACTTCCAAAACAGTTGCCTTCAGACACTCAGAAGTGTGTAATGTAGCTGGACAAAACAAAGAAATTGCTTTACGACTTCACCATCCTTTGTCACATATATTAAAGTTAATGTTAATTGGTCCATGTGATTCACATCTGGTGTTGAATCAACTACTATGGAATAGTATTTGCATCTTTTACTTCATTAGGTTTCTGAGATGCTTTGCCATTATAGTGATTATAGGCGGCACGGTATTACAGTGGTTAGCACTGTTTCTTCACAGCACCAGGGTCCCAGGTTCGATTCCCGCTTGGGTCACTGTCTGTGCGGAGTCTGCACGTTCTTCCAGTGTCTGTGTGGGTTTCCTCCGGGTGCTCCAGTTTCCTGCCACAAGTCCTGACAGACGTGCTTGTTAGGTGAAGTGGACATTCTGAATTCTCCCTCAGTGTACCCAACAGGCGCCGTAGTGTGATGACGAGGGGATTTTCACAGTAACTTCATTGCAGTGTTAATGTAAGCCTACTTGTGACAATAAAAATTATTATAAAGATTATTATCATTATACACCTTTGTGATTTGGAAATATATCACTGTTCTTCCGCTGTCGCTGGGCAGAGGCAGATTTATAATTGCTGGTCTCAGGAGTCCGTGCTGCTGCCGACGAATACCTGCTTGGCTCCTCATGGCTTTTTTCAGTGCATTGTTGCGTGCCTGTTGTTGGCAAGGAGGTGGGGTACTCTCTGTTAGATTGCCAGCGCAAACCTGCTCTTGCCCTGCTTTTCCTCGTGGCTTCAGGGTGTCGCGCGCCTGTTGCTGGCCTGGGTGTGTTTCATTATAAATCTGCCTCTGCCACACTCCGGTATCTGTTCGGGTGCATAGAGAGAATTCAGAATGTCCAATTCACCTAACAGCACATCTTTTGGACTAATGGGAGGAAACCGGAGCACCCGGAGGAAACCCACGCAGACACAGGGAAAACGTGCAGACTCCACACAGATAGTGACCCAAGCCGGGAATCGAACCTGTGACCCTGGCGCTGTGAAGCAACAGAGCCAACCACTTGTGCTATAGTGCCGCCCTAATTTGGACACGATCTTCCAGGTGGCTTGGCTCCCATGCACTCACTACCCTTATTCTTTGAGGTGGTAGAGGCACGGGTAAAGTGCTGTCGGTACCTCCAACCAGGGCCCAGGCTTGTGGGGTGCTGACAGTTCCAAACACTGGGGCCGAGGGGTTAGACTGCGGCAGCTTCTAGATTTGAAATGAAAGCCTTGTCCTTACAGCAGCAAGGTCAGCCAAAGGCACAGGGAACCCTTGGGACATGATTGACCCGACCTCTTCAAAACGGCAAAAAAACATAAGTGGTGGGAAGAAACAAATACTGAAGTTCAGGTCAACCATTCACTGATTGTTTTTTAAATTGCTAACTGGATTTTCTTTCCTGGGTTGATGCCCAATGTTTATTCTAAACGGATGAATTATCTTTATTCTGTCTGTTGAGTGCATTTGATTTATTTACAAAGTGTATCTTATTTTTCTCATATGATTTAAGTTACAACGGTTCGATGCACTCTTTGTATGTAGATGTCTGTCATACTTCCCCAACATTCTTGTGCCTCAACTATGAGCTGCTGTGAATGGAGATTAGAATATAGCAATAGCTGATTTCTTCTACAAAGATTTCACACATTAGTTTGTTTATTGATCGGATTGAAAACCTTTATTATGTACATTGCTTCATTTCAGTAAAAGAAAGAACTTTTTTAATTAACTGCACTTTAAAACAATATTCTTTGACTATTTATTTTATATGATTTAACAAAAAAGTTCAGTAAAATATAATGAACAAATTCAATTTATTTGGTTCTGAATATTGGTTACCATCTTGCTATATTGCAACAAATTAACAGGTGACATCGCATTGTTGATGATTTTTAAATACTGAGTTCATGAATACATATAGAATGTGTTTTGCAATGAATAAAAGTCCCAGGATGCTATACTGCTTAATAATAAATAGTTGATGTCAGTTGGGACCAAAGTTAGGGCACTATAATTTGTTCCAGTATTTTTTGATCGTTGTCATTTCCAAATCAACAATGCCAGAACCCTGCAACTGGGTGCTAAGATCACAGATGCAGCAGCCACAGCGCTTACAATAGACCACAGTCTGTGTTTGATTCTTCACTATTATAGTCAATGAGGAGCCCCGAAAAGATAAGTCAACAGTCATTTATTTCCTACTCACAGTTAGGAAATACAACAACTAAGGAACACTCCAAGTCCCAGCCAGGACCATCCTGAGATGCCGGCTTCCTCGTGGGCTGACTTTGGGGATTAACGAGCCCCGCTGTTAAGCCTCCGCCCCTCAGCGGGGTAACTCATATTCCATGAGGCCCATGGGAAGATCGATCGGGTCATCCCAGTGGGTCTTGTGGGGGTTATAATATCACCCCTCCCCCAAAAGTCCATAAGTCCCTCTATCGTGGGGAGTGGAGGAGGCTGGGGGTGCAGCGTGTCAGGGAATGTTGTTTTCGCATTGATTGTCTGTGAGGTACTGTCAATTTCCAGCTCAGCACTTCAAAATCACTCAAGGTGGAGGAGTGTGATTGGAGTGCACTTAAATCTTTGATGTGGTTAATGTTTACAAACATTGTGGTTACAGCACTTAGAGCGAAGAATATGAGTACAGCAAGTCTCACAGCTGTTTTGTGGAAGCTGTCCATCATAGCCCACTGTCAGAAATTAATGAATGGCTTGCAGTTACTGGATCTGAGGGATTTGAACACAGGTCACAGCTGTTCTCTTTTCAGGAATGGACACAAGGTACTTCCAGGTGAGTGTTACAACCATAATTATTTCACTGCCCTTGGCTGGACTGCTCTCTGGCTTCCAGATAGGGGTGTTTTTTCTGGGGGAATTTTAGTGAAGGGGAGGGGGGACGGCCCTTTAGTTAGGGGGGTCCCTGTGGGGGTCCCTTTTGTTAAGGGGACTCTGGGGGTCTCTTCAGTTAGGAGGTCTCGGGGAGGACACCCAGCGGGAGCATAAATCAGTAGATTGGATTCTTCCGCCCGCCTGCCGCAAAATTGCCTCGGGCGAGACGCAGACAGTGGAGAGTCCACTGACTTTGGGCGGGATTCTCCGGTCTCTGGGCAGATGTGGCCAGAGAATTCCGCCCATGATCTCCCAAAAGGAGCATCCTGCCCGCTGTCTTTTCCAGGAACAGCAACAACCAGAGTCCTTGCATTAACCGTTTAATAACTCAAAGGTGTCTTTTAGAAAGCACAATCTTTTCCAGAATGTTCTTAGTCCTTGAAGACGAACCATTTTCTGTGATTAAATTGTTTATGATAGGGTGGATATAGTACCCAGTGGCATTGATTAAATTGTTTTGTTGTGTATGCAACTGAGCTTCTTGTATGTTGCATCAATCAAACAAAATCCTGCTTATTCTATCACACTCCTGACTTGAGCCCTACAGATAGTAAAAAGTGAATAAATTAATGATACTAGCTATAAAAGTGGAAACTTTAATCAAATGCAGCTTCTTTCAGGCTCATGGATTGACAGGATCCTGTGTCTGAGGGACTTGTGACTCAGGGAATTTGTCACAGAATATTCAGCCACTGTAATGCTGCTAACATTGCTATCAGGTCAGTCAAATTCAGAATCTGGTCAGTGGTGGACTGACAACATATTATTAATGGTGGGCCATCCCTTGATGATGGCTTCACCCAGATAACCGTCTTCGCATTTTTTCTTTCTGATAATCAAAATCAGTCATTCTCCATAAGACCATAAGACGCAGCAGCAGAAATAGGCCATTCGGCCCATTGAGTGCTCTGCCATTCAATGAGATCATGACTGATCTGATATGATGATCCTCAACTCCACTTTCCCACCTTATCCCCATAATCCTTGATTCCCTTACTGATTAAAAATCTGTTTATCTCAGCCTTAAACATACTTACCGAGCCTCGACAGCTCACTGTGGGAAAAAATTCCACTACCCTCTGAGAGATTCACTACCCTCATCTCTGTCATAAATGGGTGAGCACAGTAAGAAGTCTTACAACACCAGGTTGAATGGGTGACCTCTTATGCCCTCTGGTCCTCAACTCTCCCACAAGAGGAAAGAGCCTCTCAGTATCTACCCTGTCAAGTCCCCTGAGAACCTTATATGTCTCAATAAGGTTACCTCTCATTCTTCGAAACTCCAATGAGTACAGGCCCACCTACTCAACCTCTCCTCATAGGAAAATGCCTCCATACCCAGGATTAATCTAGTGAACCTTCTATGGACTGCCTCCAATGCCAGTATATTTTTCCTTATATTAGGGGACCAAAACTGTTCACAGTATTCCAAGTGCGATAAGGAGAGTCAATAAGGAGAATTGCAGGAAAAAGCATACTCTTCGGAAATCGAGCTGACACACCAACACTATCCACCATATGAACTGAAAAATTAATGATTTATAAATGGGCTGAAAATGACAATGTCATTCAGGACAGTAAATGCATAGCTAAGTAACTTGCAGTCTATGAAGAGTATCATGGTGACATAAATGTAACCACAAGGTTACAAGGTACCAGTTAATCAGTATTTTTGCATCAGATTCTTTATTTTTGGTACAGCAAAAATGATAGATAGAAAAGTAAAGTATTTTCAGGGTGCATTTCGGGCCATAATAGCTGCTGGAAGCAGTGTCTTATTCTTCTCATGCTGAATTATTTTAACTGAAGGGACTGAGGTCTGTGAGCAACCTCTGCTGGATGGGAGTGAGATTAACTTTTGGACAGATAGAGTTCCTGAAGGGAGGGAATATATATAGATGTGTTTCAAATATGAACTTCTGAGAGGGAAAAAAAAAATCCTTCACTGCAGAGAATTCCATGGTGAAAAAAGCTTTGCGTTTTTCCACTGACAACAAAATGATAGAGAAGAGTAATGCACGACTGAAAGGGGGGGGGGGGGGGGGGGAAGCAGCAGGAAAATGGTCAAATGAGGATGTAGGGAGAGGAAGGAGGCAGTGGGAGAAAGAGAGAGAGAGAATTACAGTGCAAAACTGCAAGGAAAGGGGCACAGGAATTCAGTGGTGTAAGATGAAATAGGTAGCCTGCCTCAACGACTACTGACGGGCGGCCCTGACGTCTGTTATCATGAAATGCTTCGAGCGGCTAGTCATGAGATGGATCACTGCCAGCCTCCCAGACGGTCTCGATCCATTGTAGTTTGCCTATCACTGCAACCGGTCCACAGCAGATGCTATCTCCCTGGCTCTCAATCAACACTCAAACACCTCGATAACAAGGACACCTATGTAAGACTGCTGTTCATAGACGACAGCTCCGCCTTCAACACCATTATCCCGACAAGAATCATATGCAATCTTGGACTTGACCCCTCACTGTACAGCTGGATCCTTGACTTCCTCACCAACAGACTGCAATCTGTCAGGATAGGCAACAGCACATCTTCTACAATAGACCACAACCGGGGCCCCGCAAGGATGTGTGCTCAGTCCTCTACTGTACTCTCTATACACACATAACTGTGTGGAAAGATTTAACTCCAACTCAATCTATAGGTTTGCGGATGATACGACTGTGGTGGGTCATATCTCAAACAACGACGTTTCAGACAAGGAGAAAAATCACTTGGTCGCATGGTGTACCGAAAACAACCTCTCTCTAAATGTCGGAAAGACCAAGGAACTGATTATCGACTTCAGGAAGTGCAGCACGACACACACTCCCGTCTGCATCAATGGCTCCGAAGTGGAGATGGTCGATAGCTTTAAGTTCCTGGGGGTTACCATCACCAACAGTCTGTCCTGGTCCACTCACGTTGATGCAACAGTCAAGAAACCCCAACAACGTCTCTACTTCCTATGGTAGCTAAAGAAATTTGGCATGTCTGCATCAACTCTCACAAACTTCTACAGATGTGCGATAGAGAGCATCCTATCCGGCTGCATCACAGCTTGGTATGGCAATTGCTCGGTCCAAACTTGCAACAAACTGCAGAGTGTGGTGAACTCAGTCCAGCGCATCACACAAGCTTGCCATCCCCACATTGATTCTGTATACACCTCCCGCTGCCTCAGGAAGGTAGACAGCATTATCAGAGACCCCTCCCACCCAGGCATTTCCTTCTTCCAGACCCTTCCATCAGGCAGAAGGTACAGAAGTCTGAAGACCCGCACATCCAGACATAGGAACAGCTTTTTCCCCACAGCTACAAGACTCCTCAAGGACTCCCCCTCGGACTGATCTGTTTCCTGTAAGAACACTATTCACGGCACCCTATGCTGCTTTTGTTCATGTATTTGCTTTGTTTGGCCCTTTGTTCCGCACCGTAACTAATCACTGTTTGTTGCTGTACCATTTGGTAATGTTCCCTGTTGATTATTCTTTTTGTCTACTATGTACGTACTGTGTACGTTCCCTCGGCTGCAGGAAAATACTTTTCACTGTACTTCGGGACATGCGACAATAAATCAAATCAAATCAACTTTTACAGGATGAGTAAACAAGAGGTGAATTTCCATGACAGTTTGAGAACTGGAGTTCAGTTTAAAAAACCTGGAGATAAAAAGCTAGTGCGAGTCAAAGTAACTATGAAGTTGTCAGATTAATACAAAAACCTAACAGATTCACAAATGCTGTTTAGGGAAAGAAAACTGATGGCATTACCTGGTTTGCCTAAATGTGACTCAAGACCAGAGCAATGTGGGGCCTCCTCCCGAAGTGGAATCTAACAAATTCCTACAGTGCAGGAGGCTATTTGGCCCATTGAGTCTGTGTTGACCCTCCGAAAGGGCACCCTACCTAGGCCCTATCCCCGTTACCCCACCTAACCTACACGTCTTTGGACAATAAGGGGTAATTTAGAATGGCAATCCACCTAACCTCAATGAATCATAGAATTTACAGTGCAGGAGGTCCCATCGAGTCTGCACTAGCCCTTGGAAAGAGCACCTTACCAAGCCCAGACCTCCATCCTATCCCCAAAACCCGGCAACCCCACCCCACCTTTTTGAACACCAAGGGCAATTTAGCATGGCCAATCCACCTAACCTGCACATGTTTGGACCAGGAGGAAACCCACGCAGACACGGAGAGAACATGCAGACTCCACACAGACAGTGACCCAGGCCGGGAATCGAACCTGGGGCCCTGGAGCTATGAAGCAACTGTGCTAACCACTGTGCTACCGTGCTGCCCTATATCAAAGTGGAGAATGTGGGCATCAATCCCACTACCTCTTACATGCAAAGCAAGCGCTCTACCATTTGAGCTAATTCCCCCAGTCAAGCTGCACATCTTTAGGCAGGCTTAGCATGCCTGTCAATTGATCAAACCAAAAAGTAGGCCCCATCACTACCCTCTCAGGAGAAACTTTTATACCCAGAGAGTGGGTAAAATGTAGACTTTGCTACCCCAAGGGGGAGTTGAGGTGAATATTATAGATTCTGATAGAGATGCATGGAAATAGTCGGATAAGATTTGTGTGGAGCACAAACTATGGCCTGGATCTGTTGGACTGAATGGTCTGTGCATGTGCTTTAAATTATATGTAGTCAGAGATGGGCAATAAATATGGGCTATGTCAGCAACATTCTCAAATCAGAATAAATAAAAGTGAGACAGGGAAGGAGCAAGAAAGGGATAACAAAAGTGAGCAGGGGAGAGATAGGGACAGGAAAGGAAAAGAGATGGACATAGGAAAGAAGAAGGAAGAAAGAGTGGAAGGTTATGTTGAGGTGAAATTTAAAATAAGAAAGAAGACCCATTTTGATACTCAGGGAAGCACAGTATGAGGAAACAAATTATTTTCTTTTGAGTTTGTTGTAATAATAAAGGGGAATGTGGTAGGTCCTCAATAAACTCCAATGAAATACATTTCAAGGGATAGATCCCAGAATGGAAGTTGGATAGATTCTTGGTTGTGTTTGGAATTTGGTGTGGAACATGATTCCAGAAGAACAGGAAATTTTGGTGACTGGAAATTTGGACAAGTCTTCCAGCCACTCCCTCATCAGGGAATATAAATTATTGGAGTTTTCCTGGATATGCATGGAATTTGTTACTTTGCCCTATTCGGCTCTGTGGAACTTTCACCAATTAAAATCTAACAAGAGCATTCAAAGTCGTCAGAGTGACTTCACTTGGAAATGATCCAAAAATTCCAAATTGCTCATTTAATAACATTTTAAATGTTAATCATGATTCCTCTTTAGCCTTCCCTGTCACTCGGAGTGAATACCTTTGATGCACCTTTCTAAGTGTAGGCTGTCCATTTCAGATATTTAAATGATTGTTGGCATCATATTCCAGGTAGGTTAAAACTCTGGAATCATTCAAAAGGTAGTTTAATGTCACAGAGGAGGATCATGGATTCATGAGTAAGGATGAGTTCTACATCTTCAATGGCTTACCTCATCTACACTTATCTGTCAGAGAGAAGGAGGGCACAATTATTGCATATATCTGGGCAAACTCCAATAAGTTAAACCAGAGATAGGAGAACCAGATTTTATATTTCTTAGCGATTAACTTAAAAGTGTGCAATTATGGTGCAAAAGGCCGCTACACTGGGTAAAACAGAGAGACCTTGCACTACAAACCATCACTGCCTATGGTCAAAAAAGAAAATAATAGCATCTAATTTGATGTTTCCTTCCTCTATTTGTCTGATTTGGTCGCTTATTAAAGGACCATTTCTTCGAAACTGAATAAGAACATAGAACGTACAGTGCAGAAGGAGGCCATTCA
This sequence comes from Scyliorhinus torazame, assembly GCF_047496885.1. Taxonomy (NCBI): domain Eukaryota; kingdom Metazoa; phylum Chordata; class Chondrichthyes; order Carcharhiniformes; family Scyliorhinidae; genus Scyliorhinus; species Scyliorhinus torazame. The sequence goes on along the minus strand of NW_027308509.1, from coordinate 41,689 downwards.
GCCCATCGAGTCTGCACCGACCCACTTAAGCCCTCACTTCCACCCTATCCCTGTAACCCAATAACCCCTCCTAACCTTTTATGGTCACTAAGGGCAATTTAACATGGCCAATCCACCTACCCTGCACGTCTTTGGACTGTGGGAGGAAACTGGAGCACCCGCAGGAAACCCACGCAGACACGGGGAGAACATGTAGACTCCGGACAGACAGTGACCCAGTGGGGAATTGAAATTGGGACCCTGGCACTGTGAAGCCACAGTGCTATCCACTTGTGCTACCGTGCTGAATCATGAGATACACAGCCTGAAACTCATCCACAGCAACAGAGACCACTAAGCTCCTGAAAGAGCCACATGGCCGGGTTCCAGCTGCCATCTGTTGCCATATTAGTAGCCCCATTACCCAAGCATTTTGACTCAGGACCATTTTCTCTTCAACTGAATTTCGCAGGAAAAGTATTATCTTGGAACTATCTCGGGATTAAATGGAAGACGTTTGACTCCTCTTCCCATTCCTCCGACTCTCCCCTAGCTCTCTTCTCCACTCACCTTACTCCTCCCTCAATCTCCCCCATTTCTCTCTCTCCTCCCAACTTTCTCTCCTACTCCTCTCCCATTCTCTTTCCCTCCCTACAAATTGATCATATTTGCTGACGATAGAAAGATGAAAGGATTTAAGATACTCAGCAAAAGAAGTGTGAGGAAAACATTTTCATGCAGCAGGTGGTCAGGATCTGGAATGCAATGCCCGAGAATGTGGTGGAGGCAGGTTCAATCGGGCAGTCAGTGAGGAATTAGACTGTTACGTGAAAAGGAAGTCTGTGCAGGGTTATGGGGAGAAGGCAGGAGAATGGCACTAATGGAATTGCTGATTCGGAAAGCTGGTGCAGGCAAGATAGGCTGAGCGGTCTCCTTCTGTGCTGAGTCAAAAAGCAGTGGAGGCTGTATCATTAAATATATTGAAGGCTGAGTTAGATAGACTTTTGATCGATAAGGGTGTTGAGGTTTACTAGGGGGCGAGGGTGGAATTGACAGAGAAAAGGAGTAAAGCCTGAATCAGATCACCCATTGTCTGAACGGCAGGTTTGCCAACTGTGATAAAATGTATTCCTGGAGGTTTCACCACATGCCTTGCCCCTGTTCCAACCATTAGACAGTCAACACACCCATCCTTTGCTTTCCTACATCAATTGGAAAGCAAAATGTTTCATGAGCCAATTGGATGATGCTTGACTGTCAGCTAAACAGACCCCCCCATTTTCAATATTTATACATCTGGTAAAAAGTGACAAAAAATAAATCAATCTTGCACTGACCCTCGAAAGATCACTCTACCTAGGCACATTCGCCCACCCTATTGCCATAACCCCATGGCCAATCCACCTAATCTGCACATCTTTGGACTGTGGAAAGAGACTTTTGGAGGAAACCTACGCAGACATGGGCGGGCACAGTCACCCAAGACCAGAATCGAACCCAGGTCCCTGGCAATGTGAGGCAGCAGTGCTTATCACTGCATCTTCTTTTGTGAAGACAGACACAAAGTAATTGTTTAGTTCCTTCACTTTTCCCTTGTTCTCCACTATAAATTCTCCAGATTTCACCTGTAATGGGCCCATATTTGCCCGAGATAATATTTTTACTTTCACATACCCAAAAAAGCTTTTACTTTCATTGCAGTGTTAATGTAAGCCTACTTGTGACACTAATACAAATTATTATTATGGCTATGATTGCACAAAGGCAATTAGCTCAAGGTTATTTAGCTCTTTCTCGTTACATAATACTAAATCTAAAATAGCCCGGTCCTTAATTGGTTCGTCAATCAATTAAGAAACTCACCTTGTACACAGGCCAGAAATTCATCCTCCACAGCATGTTGATAAGGTTCACCCAGTCTATATATAAATTGAAGTTGCCCATTATTGCTGTATTACCCACATTACATGCATCTCTAATTTCCTGATTTATACTGTGAACATCAGTTTGGTGGTCTACACACAACTTCCACCAATGTTTGCTGCCCATTGCTGTTCCTAAGCTTCATACAAACTGATTCTAAATCTCGACCCTTCGATCTAACATGTTCCCATTTGAATGGTGATTTTTGTTCGCCAGGGCTGCACTGAGTTGCGTTTTGGAGATTGATCTTCAACTCCTGGAGACTCCGGGCCAATCCAGTTGAACGGTGGAGAGACGGCTCAATGGGCCCAACGGCCTCCCCTCGCCCCGCCCCCTCGCCCCGCCCGCGGGGTGGGTTACATTCGTGTGTCGTCATATCCGTTCTCCCTCTGGCCGCCATTTTGCTGAGTGCCTCGTGTGTCTGATTCCCGCAGCTCGGTAACCGGCCAGGCAGGCAGGGCCCGGACAATCGACTCACACTCAAGGTAACGCTCGACGGGAGAGGAGGGGGACAAGCAGACAGAGAAGCGACATGAGCCTGCCGCTGTGAGTGGGCCGATGCTGCGGCCCAGGGATGGGGCAGAGCCCGCCAACCCCTTCTGAAGCCCTGGTTTCAGGCCTCAGTCGCGGTACCCTTCAGCTGGCGCAGTCCCGAGGTCCGATCACGCTCCGTTTCATGAGGCCCGGCCGCGGATCGATTCCGCATTCGTTGCCCCTCAGTGGGGAGCCGATGGGCGGTTTCGGGTAGGCCGGAGAAGAGTTTATTTTTGATGATTTTTAGTCGCTGAACAAATTTCATTGCTTTATCGATGTGAAATTAATTCTGCCCGAGTTTCTCCCTCCCTGAAAACTGCAAGTTACACTTCTGCATTTTGCGTGCTGCAATTTTAGCTGGCCCCTGTTAAATTCACCTTCCCAGCCGCTCGACAATTTTGTCAGGTGGAGTTTTGTATCTACTCATTTTTTTGATCGAATTATTGATTAAATCCTATCTGTCCTGTCAAGGGTACGGTAAATTTGCGCTAAATTTCTGTGAATTCAGTCTGCGTAAAAACTATACATTGATGAAAAAGAAAATAGGAGCAGGAAGAGGCCATTCAAGCCTGCTCCGCCATTCATTATGATCACAACTGATCATCCAACTCAATAGCCTAATCCCGGCCCCCCCCCCCCCGCCCCCCCCCCCCCCCCCCGCCCTATACCTGAAAGCTACAAAGGAAGTGCAGCGAAGCTGATTACTGGGATGGCAGGACTGTCATATATGAGGAGAGGTTAAGTCGGTTAGAATTATATTCATTGGCGTTCAGAAGAGTGCGAGGGCATCTCATTGAAATTTATGAAATTATAACCGGATTAGACCGGGTAGATTCAGAAAGAATGTTCCCGATGGTGGGGAATCCAGAACTAGGCGTCATAGTTTGAGAATAAGGGGTAAACCTACGACTGAGGTGAGGAGAAATTTCTTCACCCAGAGAGTGGTGAATCTGTGGAATTCGCTACCACAAAGTAATTGAGGTCAAAACGTTGTCTAATTTCTAGAAATAATTAGGTATAGCTCTTGGGACTCCAGGAAACATTGGGGGAACTTACAAGTGAAACTTTGTGGCACTATGAATGTTCACTATGTAACTGTCATTTCAGATGAAGGAAATAATAATGAATCAAGAAAAACTAGCCAAGCTGCAAGCCCAAGTTCGCATTGGTGGAAAGGTAAGCAATTTCCAAATATGGTTTTAATTTCAGACTAACGTGAATTATTTTTTTAATGATTTAAACAACTTGTGCAGGAATGGGGGACCTCAGCTACATGAGTAGATGGGAGAAACTGAGTTGTTTGAGAAGTTGTCAACTTGAGTGGAGATGCTCGAGACAAGATTTGCTAGAGGTATTCACAATCGTGGGGCTGGACATGGTAGATAGATGTGGAGATGCCGGCGTTGGACTGGGGTGAGCACAGTACGAAGTCTTACAACACTAGATAGAGAGAAACTGTCCTGTTGGTGGAAGTGCCGTGGACCGAAGGATGTAGATTTAGAGTAGTATTTTAGTTTAAGAATCATCGACCACATGCAGTGGGTGGTTAGAATTTGGAATTCATTGCCTGAGTGTGGTGGCGGCAAGGCCAATCGTGGCTTTGAAAAGGGAGTTGGAATTGAACCCAGAGAGGGGATTTGCAGGGCTATGGGGAAAGGGCAGTGCAGTGGGACTAGGTGAGTTGCTCTTGCATGGGTTGGCCAAACATCGGTTTTGAGAAACATGTTAAAAGAGGATAGCAAGGTTCAGGCAGGGAATCTCAGAACCTGGGACTGGGAAGTAGGGCTGCCAATGGTTGGTACAGTACGAAGCCTTACAACACCAGGTTAAAGTCCAACAGGTTTGTTTCGATGTCACTAGCTTTCGGAGCGCTGCTCCTTCCTCAGGTGAATGAAGAGGTCTGTTCCAGAAACACATATATAGACAAATTCAAAGATGCCAAACAATGCTAGGAATGCGAGCATTAGCAGGTGATTAAATCTTTACAGATCCAGAGATGTGGTAACCCCAGGTTAAAGAGGTGTGAATTGTCTCAAGCCAGGACAGTTGGTAGGATTTCGCAGGCCAGATGGTGGGGGATGAATGTAATGAGACATGAATCCCAGGTCCCGGTTGAGGCCGCACTCGTGTGTGCGGAACTTGGCTATAAGTTTCTGCTCGGCGATTCTGCGTTGTCGCGGGTCCTGAAGGCCGCCTTGAAGAACGCTTACCCAGAGATCAGAGGCTGAATGCCCTTGACTGCTGAAGTGTTCCCCGACTGGAAGGGAACATTCCTGCCTGGTGATTGTTGTGCGATGTCCGTTCATTCGTTGTCGCAGCGTCTGCATGGTCTCGCCAATGTACCACGCTTCGTGACATCTTTTCCTGCAGCGTATGAGGTAGACAACGTTGGCCGAGTCGCACGAGTATGTACCGCGTACCTGGTGGGTGGTGTTCTCACGTGTAATAGTGGTATCCATGTCGATGATCTGGCACGTCTTGCAGAGATTGCCATGACAGGGTTGTGTGGTGTCGTGGTCACTGTTCTGAAGACTGACCGCACATGAGTGCGGCCTCAACCGGGACCTGGGATTCATGTCACATTACATTCATCTCCCACCATCTGGCCTGTGAAATCCTACCAACTGTCCTGGCTTGAGACAATTCACACCTCTTTAACCTGGGGTTACCCCATCTCTGGATCTGTAAAGATTTAATCACCTGCTAATGCTCGCATTCCTAGCATTGTTTGGCATCTTTGAATTTGTCTATATATGTGTTTCTGGAACAGACCTCTTCATTCACCTGAGGAAGGAGCAGCGCTCCGAAAGCTAGTGACATCGAAACAAACCTGTTGGACTTTAACCTGGTGTTGTAAGACTTCGTACTGTGCTCACCCCAGTCCAACGCCGGCATCTCCACATAATGGTTGGTACATCATTGATGCAGGCAAGGTCAGAAATTCAGGAGCGTGGAGATCTCGGGTGGAGAAGTTATAGAAGGGTGAGATGTTCAAGGGATTTGAATGAAAACACATTTTAAAGTGGAGATATTGTTGGACTGGGAACCGATGTAAGTCAGCAATCACCTGAAAATTTAGGTGAACAGGACTTGGTGTGCGCTTAATGGAATAAAAAACTGAATATGACAGAAATATATAGTATAAAAGCAGGCTAACGTTCTGTTGTTGACCTCTAACAAAACGTTTGTTTGTAAAAGTTCCAAGAAGCTTTGTATATGACTAAGTAGCACAGTGGATCCATTTAGGCAGCTATAATTCACATCTTTTGGCATGAGATAATCTGATATGTCCTAAAATACTGCATACCTAGAGCATTTATTTGGGAGATTAGTGAGTGAGTGGTATAAGTCGGCCTGTTCTTGCAATAATTTATAGCAGTTGAAAAAAGCATTTTAATGTGCCGTCTGCAATCATATTTTATGAAATTTATATGAAATCATATTCTAATGATTGACCTAGCTAGATGAGATTGCATAATTCCACTGCTGTTTTTCTTCATTTTCTGACCTCGTAAAATTATCTTAAACAGATAGGTGAAATTTAGATTGGAAGATATATCTATGGTATTGGTATATGTACAAGAGTTAACACACTCTTCGCTGCCTTGTTATTATTTTGTTTATGGTGGTACTTTTGTCAGAATCTGAATCTTCAATGTAGTAACTTTAAAAATCATAGCATGCAACTTTGTGTTATTGTCACTGTTTTACAATGAGTCTCATTGAGACAAGTGATCTCACTTCAGTGCAACAGAAGAGATGGGGGTCCCTTTTATAGTGACACGGAGACCAAGGAAAAGGAGAGAATTTTCAACTAATTAATACTGTTGACACAATTGTTGGTTTAAAAAAATTTAGAAGAATGCTGCTGCAATCATGTGTCTTGTAACCGTATTTTTGTCAGAGGAAGAACTTGATATCCATGCATGTTTTATGTGCTCTCGTGGGAGTAGCGTAACTGCTAACGATAACTTATGTAGCTTCTGCTTAGATGTTAGTGTATGAAAGATTCTAGTTTGTCCACCTTGTTGGTGATACTAGTGATAGTACACCTTTCAAATTGAACAATCGTCAATATAGGCCTGCAGTTGCTATAACCTTTCCATAAAGATGAAGTATCTGTTGCTTAATGTTGTGAAGGACTAGTTTGGGCGCTAGTTTTTGCTCCAGTATCCTCCAGTTTTGAGATATTTGGTTACGCTGGTGCCCTAGATAAAAGAGAAGGTTTCTGTTCAGTCTTCTGAAGTTTGAGGGTTGAATCGTTCCACTTCTTACAATAATGAAATTGAGTTTTCAGGTGATCCCATGGAAATTACGCATGCAAAGAGTACGTGTAAAAGCTTCTGCAATTTTGTATACAATTGTTTAGAAATGTCTTATTGTAGTTGTCCAAAAATTGTTACCTCATAGGTGTGGCTACATCAATTAGCTGCATGCATTAGTTTGGTAGAATGCCTATCACCATACGGATAAATGTATTTCATGTGTATATACTTAATGTAATAACTACCACCATTCAGCAACTAAAGAAATAAAACTTGTCTTTACCAACGTGAACAAAAAAGCTTAAAGTGCGCAAGCATGCAATATGAGAATGCGCATTAAGTTTACATGCTTAACAGTCGTGTCTATTACTCATTCTATATTTACTAATTGGGCTACATAGATGCATCTCAATTAGTCACTACTAGCCAGTAGATCAACAGATGAACTCTGTTCTGGTGGGTCGTTTTAGACCAGATCAGGCTTGTCCAGTGTACGTTCCGAGGGCTGGATGTGGCCTGTGAAACTCCTCAAAATTCCTGGCAGCCAGCGGAGTTTCAATACAAGATTCTGCTCTGAACTGCTGCTCCAACCAGAGGCTACTGTTCTGTGTTTGCTGCTGATAGGCTGATTAGTGAGCGTATCAGCAGCAAATGAGGCAGAGAAACAGTCTCTGATTGGTGGAGCAGCAGACAATGTGCTGAGGCCTGGTATGCAAGATGAGCAACGGTATGTCTGGGCTGGGGGCCGGCCGGGGAGCCAACTAGACCATTGTAGCTCTTTTGGATGGAAGTGAGATGGTGGACTGGAAGTATATGTGGACTGAAGGCCAATACCGAATGAAGTATTCATATACACTGTGGCTGTTTTCCCATAATGTATCTTGCTCTGGGTGCATAGTAAAACTTGAGAACATGAATGGGTGCCTCCCAAATCTATTTTACCGTCAAAGTTTATTTCTGCACATGGTTGATCTGACAAATGCAGCACCTTAAATTCCATACAACCTAGATGTAAAAAATCTTTTGATGCAGTGTACATGTTTGCAATTTGAATGTTCATTTTCAGCAAATAAAAAGTGCAATATTTCAGTAACTATTGTCTGAACTAAGCAAATTTAAATGTTGAATTAAGCATCATGTAATTTTCTTTTCTGTTTTTGTACCCAGGGTACTGCCCGCCGAAAGAAGAAGGTTGTCCACAGAACAGCAACAGCAGATGACAAAAAACTCCAATTCTCTTTAAAGAAGCTTGGTGTGAATAACATTTCTGGTATTGAAGAGGTATTCACAAAAATATATTTGCACATAAATTGATTGGACCATGTGCTACATGTTGAGACTTTTGTTTTCCCTTTCAAATCAGATTATTGTATCACTGCCCCTTAAAAACTAATGGTGTGAAAATTGTGTATTCTGAAAATGAGATTGTGCCAGTTTTGTTTATAAAAATTATTTCTCGTTCCTCTTCTTTGCCACCGCCTCTTTTGGTTTGGGCAGTGTACACAGGTGATATTGTCGGGACTAGTTTGTTTTTAACGTGCACGGGGTTGTGATAATTTGGGTAGCACAGTGGTTAGAACGGTGGCTTCACAGCAGGTTCGATTCCCGGCTGGGTCACTGCGGAGTCTGCGTGTTCTCCCCGTGTCTGCGTGGGTTTCCTCCGGGTGGTCTGGTTTCCTCCCACTTGTTCCAAAAGACGTGCTGTTAGGTAATTTGGACATTCCGAATTCCCCCTCTGTACCCGAACAGGTGTCGGTATGTGGTGACTAGGGGCTTTTCACAGTAACTTCTTTGCAATGTAAGCCTACTTGTGACAATAAAAAGATTATTATTAATGCTGGCATGGTTTAGTAATTCAAGCTCCCAGTGTTAACCAGGAAATAGGCTGAGATGGTACCTAAGAGGGAGAAGAGAGTAGCAGTGTGGGTGAAGTAAGATCAAAGGAGGCGTAATACTGATATACATCCAAGGGGCAAATTTCCTCTTCAGTAAAGGATTCATAATTAATTCATTTTGAGCTAGAATCAATTGACATTTTCAACACTTAAATTTTAATAGTATTGTCTTTCTATGAGAAGGGAGCCATGTGATTTTTTTTTTTTAAGCAGTTAACTTGAAATGCTTAACTGCTGTGAAAAAGACTTGATAATGAAAGAATGGATATTAGCAATTATATCATGAAAATGGGCTCTTCGTGTTTGACCTCATTTTACTGTAATTGTTCCCACAGTAGTTATAATCTAACTAACATGATTTCTGATTTGTAAACAAGAAGAAAATAGAGGTTCCATTAGATACTGCTGGCAATTGACAATAGAGAAGAACATTTGAAATTGACTTGGAAATATATCACCATTCCTTCACTGTGGCCGGGGCAACATCCTGGAACTCCCTCCCTAACCGCACAGTGGGTATACCTACACCTCAAGGACTGCAGCGATTCAAGAAGGCAACTCACCACCACCTTCTGAATGGCAACTAGGAATGAGCAATAAATGCTGCCCAGCCAGCAACGCCCACATGCCGTAAATTAAATTTTTTTTAAAGCTGGCGAGAAATTGCCAGTCAATTTTTATTAACAGATTGGAACAGAGATGTTCCTACAGCCATCGATCAGTAGGAAATTCTTCAGCGTTTGAACAAAGGATGATGTGCTGGGCCAGATCTTGTGGTCCCATTTGTAGTAAATGCTGAGGTATTTGCTGCTACTGGGCACCAAAACAGCACCTTAAGTTCTGAGGAGCTCATATTTTTTAAATAATCTTTGTCACAAGTAAGCTTACATTAACATTGCAATGAAGTTCAATTATCATAGAATTTACATTGCAGAAGGAGGCCATTCGGCCCATCGAGTCTGCACCGGCTCTTGGAAAGAGCACCCTACCCAAGGTCAACGCCTCCACCTTATCCCCATAACCCAGTAACCCCACCCAACACTAAGGGCAATTGATCATGGCCAATCCACCTAACCTGCACATCTTTGGACTGTGGGAGGAAACCGGAGCACCCGGAGGAAACCCACACACACACTGGGAGGATGTGCAGACTCCACACAGACAGTGACCCAAGCCGGAATCGAACCTGGGACCCTGGAGATGTGAAGCGATTGTGCTGTCCACAACGCTACCGTGCTGCCCCTTTGTTACTTTGAAAAGACCCTAGTCGCCACATTCTGGCGCCTGTTCGGGTATACTGAGGGAGAATTCAGAATGCCCTATTCGCCTTACAGCACGTCTTTTGAGACTTGTGGGAGGAAACTAGAGCATCCGGAGGAAACCCATGCAGACACACTGAGAACGTGCAAACTCCACACAAACAGTGATCCAAGCCAGGAATAGACCCTGGTGCTGTGAAGCCACAGTGCTAATCACTGTGCTACCGTGCCGTGGTGGTGCACCTAAACTCACGCTGGGACTGTTGGTGTGAAAATTTCGGCTATTTGTACCATACTACCCCTAGTTTTTACTCTGACTTATCCAGGACTGCTCCTAGCAGGTGCAAAATGTGCTTTGCATCGTGCTATGAATCAGTAGGAGTGTCAAAGAACTGGCTCTGTGCACGCATGCACTTCCTCACTATGCTCACTCCCTCCCCACATCCATGGTTCCTTATGTCAGAGCAGGTGGGGGAGGGGGGAGAGAGAGAGAGAGGTGTGTGCAAACCAGGGTGGGGTTTCTAAAATTGAAAATTATTAAAAACAAAATTGAACACCGCAGACTGCATCTTCAGCTCATGGTGTCAAGGGGGTGTGGGGAGGGTCATTGCTCTCGGCTTCCCTATTTATATTGCTGTTGGATCCACACTGCAGCCAGAAGAGAAGCTTCCTTCTGCACCGACAAGAATGTATTAAATGCAATCAGCAAAGTAAATCACAGCTTCATGGCCATTGTTGCATTGCACAGCTGTAACATTTACTTTTTCAGTGCAACATTCTTTAAATTAAGTATATGTTTTAAATCTCTTGCAGGTGAACATGTTCACAAACCAGGGAACAGTTATTCACTTCAATAATCCTAAAGTTCAAGCTTCACTTGCTGCAAATACATTTACGATCACAGGGCATGCAGAGACTAAGCAGCTGACCGAGATGTTACCCAGTATCCTGAATCAACTTGGAGCCGATAGTCTGACCAGTTTGAGGCGGCTCGCAGAGTCACTGCCTAAACAACGTTAGTATACTGATCTCTTTGTGTTCATAACTTGTGACGGTTTTTAGTGTGATACGGTTTTGTTAAAATTTGATGTTTACGTGCATACTTTTTATTCATTTTACTATTACCAGGCCAGTCACCCTGAAATCTCTCAATTATGAAATGTACTATTGTTACTATTGCCAATTTAGTCACGATGAACTTGGGACCATAACTAATCTGAATCTTCTGTGGATTACTAAAGGAATGTTGCATTGTTGGAGTTGGACTGTTTTGTTAGATTTGCTATACTGGAGTCTACCTGCTGCCAGTTAAACAGAAAAATTTATTAGGACTCTTCAATGAAGAGAAGGAACCTCATCCTACATACAGATCATCTAAGCAATGAAGAGAAGGAACCTCATCCTACATACAGATCATCTAAGCATTCATTTATTTCTTTTTGTTGAACTTTGCCAAATGCTTGCTGCATTTGCCTAACCTGCTTTCTGCAGTTTTGAAGTTTTAAACCCAGGGCTTCCCACGTATGTGGGGAGAGTACAGATGCTGAGATGGTTCTCCTTTAGAGCAAATAAAGCCCGGAAGAGATTTTGTAAGGTTTCAAAATTCTAAAGAGTTTTGGTAGAATAAATTGGGGGAAACTTTCCACTGGCAGGAAGCTCAGTAAGTAATCAGAGGACACCAATTTAAGATAATTGGCAAAAGAACCAGAGGAGAGAAGAGAATTTGTTTAAAGCAGAAATGTGCAGTCTGGATAGCACTGTCTTAAAGGGCTGGAAAAGCAGATTCAGTAGCACCTTTCATAAAGTTGAATATATACTTAAAATGGGAAAGTTGCAGGGTGAAGGGGAAAGAGCAGGGGAGTGAGGTTGATTAGTGGCAGCACAGGCAGGACCTGGTGCCCTCTCTTTGTATAATTCTGGGTATATCCACATTAGTATCTAGCAAATCTAGGCCGCACATTTTAGTTACCTATCTGGTAAGTGAGAGTTTACTTGAAAAACTGAATTGTGATTGACTCAGTTTTTCACTAAATGAATTATTTTGCTTGCAGCTGTGGATAGCAAAGCACCACTCGCTTCTGGTGAAGAGGATGATGATGAAGTTCCAGGTAATTTAAAATTGAGATTTCAAATTGGTGCCATTGAAGCAAAGCCACAGAGCCATAACACAAGGTTATCTCAAATATATTCTTCATTGTTGGAAAAGCAGAAGGATCTTTGCCTGCTGAAGTGTAATACATATGCTGTCCAAATGCATTTGGGTTCTACCACTGTCTGCATATTATCCTACATAATAGAATTAAAATATTTTCAAAATTGAAGAAGTGCTAAAAAATTAGATAAGAACATGTTACTTATGCATGGTATGTAGGTCAGTGTTTCAGTAGTGTTCATACTTAAAGGTGACAGAGGGAGAAGAGTCCATTTGGCTGATACAGTTTGGAACAGTGCTGGCAGCCTGGGGCCCATCTGGATTCTAAGTGCAGCCCGTGAGACATTTTGTTGCCCGTTACCCACGTAGAGTTGCCACACGGGCTGGTTTAGCACAGTGGGCTAAACAGCTGGCTTGTAATGCAGAACAAGGCAGCAGTGTGGGTTCAATTCCCGTACCGGCCTCCCCGAACAGGCACTCGAATGTGGCGACTAGGGCTTTTCACAGTAACTTCACTGAAGCCTACTTGTGACAATAAGTGATTATTACTATTATTCTGCTTATTTCCGTCTATTTATTTGTCCGACTGGTATGACTGAAGTGATATGCAACTAAGGCAAGAGCAAGTAGAGTGATGTGCATGCTGATTGCACACAATATTGACTTGAGAGCCATGTGCTTTCTCTGCTTCCAATGTGTAAATATTTCTTCTGTTTTTACCACCTGAAGTTGACAGTTTAATTTATATGAATGATTTTCTATAGCTCATTATGAAATATTAGGTTCATGGTTAGTCAACTTGCTTGATTTCAATTTTATGGCCAACTCATGCGCCCCATTCACTCACTAGCCTAGGCTGCCTGTCAGTGGTATAGAAGTTCTGTAGACCATGCTCTGTTTCTATACTAACTTTATTCTTATTTCTTATAGATCTCGTTGAAAATTTTGATGAGGCTTCAAAGAATGAAGCAAGTTGAACGGGAGTTGACACCTGAAGATGATGCAAACTTGAAATGGCTTTGGGGAGCTGCCCTTTGTATTAGTTATTTTTCTTTTGTAATCTTGCATTTTTGTACTGTTATGGTATTTCATGGTTTTGCAATAATATGGTGGCAGAATGATCCTTTGTTTTCTTTTACCATGGCAGCTCGTCTATTGCTGAGTCGTGCAAATGGAATGTTTACTAACCAGCCTGGTTAAAATTAAACGTGTCTGAACTGAATCTAGCACTGGATTGGAAATAAAAGACAACTGTCTATTTTGGTCTATTTAATTACAGAATGTAGAACCAACAACTAGTAAAATTACATTTTCCACTTGGGAATACTTAAATGTTTAATCTTTGATTTACATTTCTGAGATGTCTACAGAAATGACCAGTCACCTGTTTGAAATGTTGCCAGATATCCAGATTTGGGTAGCTGATTGACTATACTGGCATTCCTGTTCACAAAATCCAAAGTGGATCAAGTATTAAAAAATCACTAGAGCATGAACTATTCATGGCCCAAACCTACCAGGACTTAACAAATTGAATAGAAATATAATGATTGATTTTTATTTATAATCTGTTTTGAAAATCACAGATCAGTATAATTCAAGAATGTTTAAAATTTACGCTATTTTCATGTTTTAAATATAGCTCAGCTATAACCTGATACAGAGACAATATTTCTGTGTGCCAGTTAAAATGCTGCCAGAAGCCAGAGGAGGTTCAGATAGTGTAATTACAGTACAAGAGCAGCTGAAGGAATATGGAACAGACACATTGTAAAATTCAGTGTTCTCTTTTTCCTCAGCCTTGCATGAATTATAATGCAGATTAAGCTTATGAATCTTGTGGTTCTCTTTTATTTGCTCTCCTACTTAAAACCTGATTCACTTTACTGAGTGATGAATGTCAATCAACAAGGGGTGGAACTTTAATGAAAGATCTTCAAGGAAAGACTGAAATAGGGCACACCAGCCTTTTGCTTTTTTCCCCAATCTTTTTGGGAAGGTAATTGCAAACCAGATGTGAGGCACTTTGGCCATGTTCAAATGGTTAAAAGTGAGTGAATTTCGCTCAAGTTGTGATAACCTTATCAATCAGCCTACATTACATGTTTTGTGCACCAACTGCAAGCAATCTCTTGGCAACCATATTGTGCATACGTCCTTTTATAATGTGTCGTGAAATAGTGTCCCAGTGACCAAAAAGAATGGTTAACTGTAGATTACTTTATGGGCTGTAGTAAGCATAATGATGTGAAACTTGGGTGAAATATCCTGAAATAAAATAATGTCCACTTGTGGCATTAAAGGGAGTTCTTCACAAATGATCTGTTTTGAAGATTCCTATAGCTATTACTTTGTTCGTGTTTACAACTTGGTAATAAAGGCTGAGTGCGAGCTGCCAACTTTTATATATAATTATTGCCCTTGAATGTTTTAGAATATCTGACTTAGCGGCTGCTTTCTGTGTATATAATGTTAATGTTTTTTCCCAAAGCACATGAGAATCTAGTGTTTACTTGGTACATACCACCTAAAGGAGTTCTTTGGGGTAACTTGGCATTCAGTTCAATGTAAACTTAATATTTACTATTCTCTGACTACAGCTATTTCTCTACACAGTAAATATGTCAAGTTCACCAATAAAAACATATTGGACATCTGTTGGCAACCTACAAAATGTAATCATTTAACAGATGAATGAGAAATATGCATGTGACAGTTTTTATAGTGGAGCTATAAAAATAATCTATATCCTAAGCATTTACTCACCTTTTTTAACACAAAGTTTGAGTTAATATGGTGCTTGAAAGTATTAAATTGTACAAAATGGGAACACAACATTTTGTCTGGGTTTTTTTACGGCTTGTATAATGTCATTTCCAGAATTATGTTCCTGTGTTCCAATAGCCTATGCATGTGTAGTGCCTTACATACTGAGTAAAGAATATATGTAAATAATTGTCATTCTCAGGCTGAAATTCGGAATAAGATTCAAATTATGGACATTTTACACACCCTTGTCTTCAGTGAGGTTATCTGATCCAAGGCAGATTTCAACAAATCTGTAGTTGTGGTTTTCTGAACACCTGTGGCTGGCCGGTTAAGTCATCACAGGCTTGAATAATCACTTGTACACTTGATGGTCTGGCCGCAAAACTGTGGTAAAGATTTCATCTAATGGGCAAAGAATACAGGCCCCTGCAGCTTAAAAACTTCCTATGGAAGGCAACAAGGACGTGCCCGCGACAGTTATTACCAGAACATCTGTGGTGCAGAAATTTTAGGTAGAGGGGACTGTACGGCATGTACGACGACTGATGGAAAGGGCTGACGCCAAACAATTACAAGTAGGAGGAAGAGGACTTGGGGTTCAAAATAGGGTGGGGATTCTGGAGCGAAGCACTGCACATGGTGAACTCCGCATGTGCAAGACTAATGCAACTAAATGCGTAGAGCCCACTTGACCAGAACTCAAATAAGCAGGTTCTTCATGGATGCGGAGGATAGATATGAATGGTGCCAAGGAGGCCAAGCCAACCGCGCCTGTGTTCTGGTCTTGTCCCAGACTGGACAGCTTTTTTCGAGGCAATGTCCAAAGTGGCGGTCTTTGGGGTATCAGATCTTCCTGGGGAGGAGGGCCGGTGCCCTTGATCGCCCGCTGTAGAATCCTGCTTGGCTAGTGGTCAGCAGCACCACCTAAAGCTGCAGACTGGCTGTCTCACCAATCGGAATTTCTCCAAATTGAGAAAATCAAATTCGCCATCCGTGGATTGGAAGATGGCTTCCACAGAACATGGGAACCATTCACTCGGCTGTTCCAGTACCTGTTTGTGCAGTCATGAAGTAGCCAGGAATAAAGAGAAAGTAGCCAAGACACATAGGGAGGGCCTGGGGAAACAGGAAAGCCAAACCAAATCCAGTTGGGGGGAACAAGGAGGGGGAAAGGGGGAACACAATGGCCAACTCAAATGAAATCCGACCGGAATGTAAACAGGGGCACTGCCCAGGTAACCCTCTGCCTTGCAAACATCTAATTTTTTGGGTGTATTTATATTGTGCTATGTGTAACAAAAAACATTTTTTTTAAAAAGTACTTTAGTGAGAACAGGAGTATTATGAAAGTAAGTCCCTGTCAAAAAGGGTTTTAGTTTTCAATAGTAGATGAGCTACGGTAGGGTGGGAAAGCTTGGTATTAAATAGGTGGGCTTGCTGATGTAGTTGGAAGGTCCATTTGGCATTAAATGAGGCAAGATTGGCAAGTGAATTGAACATTATGGTTACCAGAGAGTGATTGAGTCTGTGGGTAGTGAATGAAAATTGTGGTGGGAGCTGATGACAAAGGCTTTGGTCCAGTACAGGTTGGGCAAGCAATCTGAATTTAGAAAATTGTGGGGTTGAGGTAAGTGGTGGTGAGGTAGAGCTGGGTGTGGGGTTGAGATTGGCGGAGAGGTTGAGGTATAGCTGGGTGTGGGGTTGAGGTAAGCGGTGCTGAGGTAGAGCTGGGTGTGGGGTTGACATTGGCGGTGGTGAGGAAGAGCTGAGTGTGGAGATGAAGTAAGTGGTGGTGAGTTAGAGCTGGGTGTGGGGTTGAGGTAAGCGTTGGTGAGGTAGAGCTGGGTGTGGGGTTGAGGTAAGCGTTGGTGAGGTAGAGCTGGGTGTGGGCTTGAGGTAAGTGGTGAGGTAGAGCTGGATGTGGGGTTGAGATTGGCAGTGGTGAGGTAGAGCTGGGTGTGGGATTGAGGTAAGTGGTGGTGAGGTAGAGGTGGGTGTGGGGTTGAGATTGGCGGTGGTGAGATAGAGCTGTGTGTGGGGTTGACATTGGCGGTGGTAAGAAAGCTGTGTGTGGGGATGAGGTAAGTGATGGTGAGGCAGAGCTGGGTGTGGGGTTAAGGTAAGCAGTGGTAAGGGAGAGCTGGATGTGGGGTTGAGGTAATGGTGAGGTGGAGCTGGGTATAGAGTTGAAGTAGTGGTGAGGTAGAGCTGGGTGTGCGGTTGAGGTAAATGGGGGTGAGGTAGAGCTCAGTCTGGTTGAGATTGGCGGTGGTGAGGTAGAGCTGAGTGTGGGGATGAAGTAAGTGGTGGTGAGGTAGCGGTAGAGGGAGGGCGGCCGGCACGAGGGGAGGGGGGAGGGGAGGGCGGCACGAGGGGGAGAAGGGGAGGGCGGCACGAGGTGTGAGGGGAGGGGGCAGCAGGCACGAGGGGGGTAGGGGAGGGTGGCACGGGAAGGCGAGGGCGGCACGAGGGGGGAGGGGAGGGCGGCACGAGGTGGGGAGGGGAGGGGGAGGGGAGAGCGGCACGAGGGGGGGAGGGGAGGGCGGCACGTAGGGGAGGGCGGCACGAGGGGGGGAGGGGAGGGCGGCACGATGGGGGGAAGGGGAGGGCGGCACGAGGGGGAAGAGGACGGCACGAGGGGGGGAGGGGGGCACGAAGGGGCGAAGGGGGAGAGCGGCACGAGGGTGGAAGGGGAGGGCGGCACGAGGGGGAGGGGAGGGCAGCACGAGTGGGGGAGGGGAGGGCGGCATGAGGGGGGAGGTGAGGGGAGGGCAGCACGAGGAGGGGAGGGGAGGGGGGGAAAAAAATGAAGGAAAAAAAAGAGATTGGCGGTGGTGAGGTTGAGTTATAGCTGGGTGTGGGGTTGAGATTGATGGTGGTGAGGTTGAGGTAGAGCTGGTTGTGGTGTTGAGATAAGTGATTGTGAGGTAGAACTAGGTGTGGTGTTGAGGTAAGCGGTGGTGAGGTAGAGCTGTGTGTGGGGTTGAAGTAAGTGGTGGTGAGGTAGAGCTGGATGTGGGGTTGACGTAAGTGTTGGTGAGGTAGAACTGGATGTAACGTTGAGGTAAGTGATTGTGAGGTAGAGCTGGGTGTGGGGTTGAGATTGGCGGTGCTGAAGTAGAGCTGGGTGTGGGGTTGAGTTTGGCGGTGGTGAGGTTGAGGTATAGCTGGTTGTGGGATTGAGATTGGCGGTGGTGAGGTAGAGCTGGGTGTGGGGTTGAGGTAAGTGGTGGTGAGGTAGAGCTGGGTGTGGGGTTGAAGTAAGTTGTGGTGAGGTAGAGCTGGGTGTGGGGTTGAGGTAAGTGGGGGTGAGGTATAGCTCGGTGTGGGGTTGATATTGGTGGAGGTGAGGTTGAGGTAGAGCTGGGTGTGGGGTTGAACTTGGCGGTGGTGAGGAAGAGCTGGATGTGGGTTTGAGGTAATTGGTGATGTGGTAGAACTGGATGTGGGGTTGAGGTAAGTGGTGGTGAGGTAGAGATGGGTGTGGGGTTGTGATTGGCGGTGGTGATGTAGAGCTGGGTGTGGGGTTGTCCCCCTCGTGCCAGGTGTTAGATGTTTCAGTAGGGGAGCATTTCGGTAACAGTGACCACAATTCAGTAAGTTTTAAAGTACTGGTGGACAAGGATAAGAGTGGTCCGAGGATGAATGTGCTAAATTGGGGGAAGGCTAATTATGACAATATTAGGCGGGAACTGAAGAACATAGATTGGGTGCGGATGTTTGAGGGCAAATCAACATCTGACATGTGGGAGGCTTTCAAGTGTCAGTTGAAAGGAATACAGGACCGGCATGTTCTTCCATGAGGAAGAAAGATAAATACGGCAATTTTCGGGAACCTTGGATGACGAGTGATATTGTAGGCCTCGTCAAAAAGAAAAAGGAGGCATTTGTCAGGGCTAAAAGGCTGGGAACAGACGAAGCCTGTGTGGCATATAAGGAAAGTAGGAAGGAACTTAAGCAAGGAGTCAGGAGGGCTAGAAGGGGTCACGAAAAGTCATTAGCAAATAGGGTTAAGGAAAATCCCAAGGCTTTTTACACGTACATAAAAAGCAAGAGGGTAGCCAGGGAAAGGGTTGGCCCACTGAAGGATAGGCAAGGGAATCTATGTATGGAGCCAGCGGAAATGGGCGAGGTTCTAAATGAATACTTTGCATCAGTATTCACCAAAGAGAAGGAATTGGTAGATGTTGAGTCTGGAGAAGGGGGTGTAGATAGCCTGGGTCACATTGTGATCCAAAAAGACGAGGTGTTGGGTGTCTTAAAAAATATTAAGGTAGATAAGTCCCCAGGGTCTGATGGGATCTACCCCAGAATACTGAAGGAGGCTGGAGAGGAAATTGCTGAGGCCTTGACAGAAATCTTTGGATCCTCGCTGTCTTCAGGGGGTGTCCCGGAGGACTGGAGAATAGCCAATGTTGTTCCTCTGTTTAAGAAGGGTAGCAAGGATAATCCCGGGAACTACAGGCCGGTGAGCCTTACGTCAGTGGTAGGGAAATTACTGGAGAGAATTCTTAGAGACAGGATCTACTCCCATTTGGAAGCAAATGGACGTATTAGTGAGAGGCAGCACGGTTTTGTGAAGGGGAGGTCGTGTCTCACTAACTTGATAGAGTTTTTTGAGGAGGTCACTAAGATGATTGATGCAGGTAGGGCAGTAGATGTTGTCTATATGGACTTCAGTAAGGCCTTTGACAAGGTCCCTCATGGTAGACTAGTACAAAAGGTGAAGTCACACGGGATCAGGGGTGAACTGGCAAGGTGGATACAGAACTGGCTAGGCCATAGAAGGCAGAGGGTAGCAATGGAGGGATGCTTTTCTAATTGGAGGGCTGTGACCAGTGGTGTTCCACAGGGATCAGTGCTGGGACCTTTGCTCTTTGTAGTATATATAAATGATTTGGAGGAAAATGTAACTGGTCTGATTAGTAAGTTTGCAGACGACACAAAGGTTGGTGGAATTGCGGATAGCGATGAGGACTGTCTGAGGATACAGCAGGATTTAGATTGTCTGGAGACTTGGGCGGAGAGATGACAGATGGAGTTTAATCCGGACAAATGTGAGGTAATGCATTTTGGAAGGTCTAATGCAGGTAGGGAATATACAGTGAATGGTAGAACCCTCAAGAGTATTGAAAGTCAAAGAGATCTAGGAGTACAGGTCCACAGGTCATTGAAAGGGCCAACACAGGTGGAGAAGGTAGTCAAGAAGGCATACGGCATGCTTGCCTTCATTGGCCGGGGCATTGAGTATAAGAATTGGCAAGTCATTTTGCAGCTGTATAGAACCTTAGTTAGGCCACACTTGGAGTATAGTGTTCAATTCTGGTTGCCACACTAGCAGAAGGATGTGGAGGCTTTAGAGAGGGTGCAGAAGAGATTTACCAGAATGTTGCCTGGTATGGAGGGCATAAGCTATGAGGAGCGATTGAATAAACTCGGTTTGTTCTCACTGGAACGAAGGAGGTTGAGGGGCGACCTGATAGAGGTATACAAAATTATGAGGGGCATAGACAGAGTGGATAGTCAGAGGCTTTTCCCCAGGGTAGAGGGGTCAATTACTAGGGGCATAGGTTTAAGGTGAGAGGGGCAAGGTTTAGAGTAGATGTACGAGGCAAGTTTTTTACGCAGAGGGTAGTGGGTACCTGGAACTCGCTACCGGAGGAGGTAGTGGAAGCAGGGACGATAGGGACATTTAAGGGGCATCTTGACAAATATATGAATAGGATGGGAATAGAAGGATACGGACCCAGGAAGTGTAGAAGATTGTAGTTTAGTCGGGCAGTATGGTCGGCACGGGCTTGGAGGGCCGAAGGGCCTGTTCCTGTGCTGTACATTTCTTTGTTCTTTGTTTTGTTCTTTGTTGACATTGGCGGTGGTGAGGAAGAGCTGGGTGTGGGGTTGAAGTAAGTTGTGGTGAGGTAGAGCTGGGTGTGGGGTTGAGGTAAGTGGGGGGGAGATATAGCTCGGTGTGGGGTTGATATTGGTGGAGGTGAGGTTGAGGTAGAGCTGGGTGTGGGGTTGAGATTGGCGATGGTGAGGTAGAGCTGGGTGTGGGGTTGACCTTGGCGGTGGTGAGGAAGAGCTGGATGTGGGTTTGAGGTAATTGGTGATGCGGTAGAACTGGATGTGGGGTTGAGGTAAGTGGTGGTGAGGTAGAGATGGGTGTGGGGTTGTGATTGGCGGTGGTGATGTAGAGCTGGGTGTGGGGTTGACATTGGCGGTGGTGAGGAAGAGCTGGGTGTGGGAATGAGGAAAGTGCTGGCGAGGTAGAGCTGGGTGTGGGGTGAAGGTAAGTGTTGGTGAGGTAGAGCTGGGTGTGGAGTTGAGGTAAGTGGGGTGAGGTAGAGCTTGGTGTGGGGTTGACGTAAGTGGTGGTGAGGTATAGCTGGGTGTGATGTTGAGATTGGCGGTGGTGAGGTAGAGCTGGGTGTGGGGTTGACATTGGCGGTGGTGAGGTAGAGCTGTGTGTGGGGTTGTGGTAAGTGGTGGTGAGGTAGAGCTGGGTGTGGGGTTGTGGTAAGTGGTGGTGAGGTAGAGCTGGGTGTGGGGTTAATGTAAGTGGTGGTAAGGTCGTGCTGGGTGTGGTGTTGAAGTAAGTCGTGGTGAAGTAAAGCTGGGTGTGGGGTTGTGGTAAGTGGGGGTGAAGTAGAGCTGGGTGTGGGGTTAAGGTAAGTGGTGGTGAGGTAGAGCTGGGTGTGGGGTTGAGGAAAGTGTTGGTGAGGTAGAACTGGATGTAGCGTTGAGGTAAGTGGTTGTGAGGTAGAGCTGGGTGTGGGGTTGAGATTGGCGGTGCTGAAGTAGAGCTGGGTGTGGGGTTGAGATTGACGGTGGTGAGGTTGAGGTATAGCTGGTTGTGGGATTGAGATTGGCGGTGGTGAGGTAGAGCTGGGTGTACGGTTGAGGTAAGTGGTGGTGAGGTAGAACTGGATGTGGGGTTGAGATTGGCGGTGCTGAAGTAGAGCTGGGTGTGGGGTTGAGTTTGGCGGTGGTGAGGTTGAGGTATAGCTGGGTGTGGGGTTGAGATTGACGGTGGTGAGGTTGAGGTATAGCTGGTTGTGGGATTGAGATTGGCGGTGGTGAGGTAGAGCTGGGTGTGGGGTTGAGGTAAGTGGTGGTGAGGTAGAGCTGGGTGTGAGGTTGAAGTAAGTTGTGGTGAGGTATAGCTCGGTGTGGGGTTGATATTGGTGGAGGTGAGGTTGAGGTATAGCTGGGTGTGGGGTTGAGATTGGCGGTGGTGAGGTAGAGCTGGGTGTGGGGTTGACTTTGGCGGTGGTGAGGAAGAGCTGGATGTGGGTTTGAGGTAATTGGTGATGCGGTAGAACTGGGTGTGGGGTTGAGGTAAGTGGTGGTGAGGTAGAGATGGGTGTGGGGTTGTGATTGGCGGTGGTGATGTAGAGCTGGGTGTGGGGTTGACATTGGCGGTGGTGAGGAAGAGCTGGGTGTGGGAATGAGGTAAGTGATGGGGAGGTAGAGCATAGTGTGGGGTTGAGGTAAGCGGTGGTGAGGTAGAGCTGGGTTTGGGGTTGAGGTAAGTGCTGGCGAGGTAGGCCTGGGTGTGGGGTGAAGGTAAGTGTTGGTGAGGTAGAGCTGGGTGTGAGGTTGAGGTAAGTGGTGGTGAGGTAGAGCTTGGTATGGAGTTGAGGTAAGTGGTGGTGAAGTAGAGATGGGTGTGGGGTTGTGATTGTCGGTGGTGATGTAGAGCTGGGTGTGGGGTTGACATTGGCGGTGGTGAGGATGAGCTGGGTGTGGGAATGAGGTAAGTGATTGTGACGTAGAGCATGGTGTGGGGTTGAGGGAAGCGGTGGTGAGGTAGAGCTGGGTGTGGGTTTGAGGTAAGTGTTGGTGAGGTAGAGCTGGGTGTGAGGTTGAGGTAAGTGGTGGTGAAGTAGAGATGGGTGTGGGGTTGTGATTGTCGGTGGTGATGTAGAGCTGGGTGTGGGGTTGACATTGGCGGTGGTGAGGATGAGCTGGGTGTGGGAATGAGGTAAGTGATTGTGACGTAGAGCATGGTGTGGGGTTGAGGGAAGCGGTGGTGAGGTAGAGCTGGGTGTGGGTTTGAGGTAAGTGTTGGTGAGGTAGAGCTGGGTGTGAGGTTGAGGTAAGTGGTGGTGAGGTAGAGCTGGGTATGGAGTTGAGGTAAGTGGGGGTGAGGTAGAGCTTGGTGTGCGGTTGAGATTGGCGGTGGTGAAGTTGAGGTATATCTGGGTGTGGGGTTGACATTGGCGGTGGTGAGGTAGAGCTGGATGTGGGGTTGAGATTGGCGGTGGTGAGGAAGAGCTGTGTGTGGGGATGAGGTGAGTGATGGTGAGTTAGAGCTGGCTGTGGGGTTGAGGTATGCGGTGGTGAGGTAGAGCTGGGTGTGGGTTTGAGGTAAGTGGTGGTGAGGTAGAGCTGGGTGTGGGGTTGAGATTGGCGGTGGTGAGGTAGAACTGGGTGTGGGGTTGAGGAAAGTGTTGGTGAGGTAGAGCTGGGTGTGAGGTTGAGGTACGTGGTTGTGAGGTAGAGCTGGGTGTGGGGTTGAGATTGGCGGTGCTGAAGTAGAGCTGGGTGTGGGGTTAAGATTGGCGGTGGTGAGGTTGAGGTATAGCTGGGTGTGGGGTTGAGATTCCTGGTGGTGAGGTTGAGGTATAGCTGGGTGTGGGGTTGAGGTAGGTGGTGGTGAGGTAGAGCTGGGTGTGGGGTTGAGGTAAGTGGGTGTGAGGTATAGCTCGGTGTGGGGTTGATATTGGTGGTGGTGAGGTTGAGGTATAGCTGGGTATGGTGTTGAGATTGGCGGTGGTGAGGTAGTGCTGGGTGTGGGGTTGAGGTAAGTGGTGATGCGGTAGAGCTGGGTGTGGGGTTGAGATTGGTGGTAGTGAGGAAGAGCTGGGCGTGGGGATGAGGTAAGTGATAGTGAGGTAGAGCTGGGTGTGGGTTTGAGGTAGTGGTGGTGAGGTAGTGCTGGGTGTGGGAATGAGGTAAGTGATGGTGTGGGAGAGCTGGATGTGAGGTTGAGGTAAGCGATGGTGAGGTAGTGCTGGGCGTGGGGTTGAGGTAAGTGGTGGTGAGGTAGAGCTGTGTGTGGGGTTGAGATTGGCGGTGGTGAGGTAGAGCTGGGTGTGGGGTTGAGGTAAGTGGTGGTGAGGTAGAGCTGGGTGTGTGGTTGAGGTTGGTGGTGGTGAGGTATAGCTGGGTGTGGGGTTGAGATTGGCGGTGGTGAGGTTGAGGTAGAGCTGGGTGTGGGGTGTGGTGTTGAGGTAAGTGGTGGTGAGGTATAGCTGGGTGTGGGGTTGAAATTGGTGTGGTGAGGTCGAGCTGGGTGTGGGGTTGACATTGGTGGTGGTGAGGTAGAACTAGGTGTGGTGTTGAGATAAGCGGTGATGAGGTAGAGCTGGGTGTGGGGTTGAGGTTAGCGGTGGTGAAGTAGAGCTGTGTGTGGGGTTGAAGTAAGTGGTGGTGAGGTAGAGCTGGGTGTGGGGTTGTGGTAAGTGGTGGTGAGGGAGAGCTGGGTGTGGGGTTGTGGTAAGTGGTGGTGAGGTAGAGCTGGGTGTGAGGTTAATGTAAGTGGTGGTGAGGTAGTGCTGGGTGTGGGGTTGAAGTAAGTGGTGGTGAGGTAAAGCTGGGTGTGGGGTTGTGGTAAGTGGTGGTGAGGTAGAGCTGGGTGTGGGGTTAAGGTAAGTGGTGGTGAGGTAGAGCTGGGTGTGGGGTTGAGATTGGTGGTGGTGAGGTTGAGGTAGAGCTGGCTGTGGGGTTGTGATAAGTGGTGGTGAGGTAGAGCTGGGTGTGGAGTTGAACTAAGTGGTGGTGAGGTAGAGCTTGGTGTGGGGTAGACGTCAGTGGTGGTGAGGTATAGCTGGGTGTGGGGTTGAGATTGGCGGTGGTGAGGTAGAGCTGGGTGTGGGGTTGACATTGGCGGTGGTGAGGTAGAGCTGGGTGTGGGGTTGAGGTTAGCGGTGGTGAGGTATCGCTGGGTGTGGGGTTGAGGTGGTAGTGGTGGTTAGGTAGAGCTGGGTGTTGGTTTGCGGTAAGTGGTGGTGAGGTAGAGCTGGATGTAAGGTTAATGTAAGTGGTGGTGAGGTAGTCCTGGGTGTGGGGTTGTGGTAAGTGGTGGTGAGGTAGAGCTGGGTGTGGTGTTAAGATAAGTGGTTGTGAGGTCGAGCTGGGTGTGGGGTTGAGATTGGCGGTGGTGAGGTAGAGCTGGGTGTGGGGTTGAGATTGGTGGTGGTGAGGTAGAGCTGGGTATGGGGTTGTGGTAAGTGGTGCTGAGGTAGAGCTGGGTGTGGGGTTGAGGTGGTAGTGGTGGTTAGGTAGAGCTGACCACCGTGAGGTATAGCTCACCACCGTGAGGTATAGCTGGGAGTGGGGTTGAGGTGGTAGTGGTGGTGAGGTAGAGCTGGGTGTGGGGTTGAGATTGGTGGTGCTGAGGTAGAGCTGGGTGTGGGGTTGAGGTGGTAGTGGTGGTTAGGTAGAGCTGGGTGTGGGGTTGAGATTGGTGGTGCTGAGGTAGAGCTGGATGTGGGGTTGAGGTGGTAGTGGTGGTTAGGTAGAGCTGGGTGTGGGGTTGAGATTGGTGGTGCTGAGGTAGAGCTGGGTGTGGGGTTGAGGTGGTAGTGGTGGTTAGGTAGAGCTGGGTGTGGGGTTGAAGTAAGTGGTGGTGAGGTAGAGCTGGGAGTGGGGTTGTGGTAAGTGGTGGTGAGGTAGAGCTGGGTGTGGTGTTAAGATAAGTGGTGGTGAGGTACAGCTGGGTGTGGGGTTGAGATTGGTGGTGCTGAGGTAGAGCTGGGTGTGGGGTTGACATTGGCAGTGGTGAGGTTGAGGTCTAGCTGGGTGTATCAGCTTTTTACACAATCTGATGATTTTTGGGTTGCCAATGGACATGGTAGGGGGGAGGAGCAGTGCTGTTGGACAGGATGGATCCTTGGGGACCCAAGCATTAATAGCATGGGGGAGGAAAGAGAAGCCATTGAAGCTGATGAAGGTTACAACTCCATAGAGGAAAATTAAACCACATTAGAATCATAGAATCCCCACAGTGCAGAATGAGGTCATTCTGCCCGTCGAGTCCTCACCGAGCCTCCGAAAGAGCACCTTAATCTCGGCCCAATCTCCCACCCTATCGCTTTTCTTCCTGTGAGGAACAGTTTAGCATATCTAATCCGCCTAACATGCACATCTTTGGACTGTGGGAGGAAGCCAGAACACCCAGAGGAAACCCACGCAGACACTGGAAGAATGTGCAAACTCCACACAGTTGCCCGGGGTCAGAATGGGTCCCTGGCGCTGTGAGGCTGCAGTGCTAAACACCGTGCCACCCCATTAGTGCTGTCCAACCCTCCTGTGCGGCAGAGGGGAGGTAGTGCTGCAGGATGATGTAGTAAATAGTTCAAAGGCTGCAGGTGAGTCAAGAAAGAGTTTACCACAAATAGGGTGACATTGGTGACTTTCGATCATAGCTGTTGCATTACTATCCTGGCATGATTTATACACGGGCCTGAATATTTTGGAAGGCAGGGGTTCCCTTCCCGCCAACTGCAGAGTCGTTGGAGAAAATGTCCTCATCGACTCGAACTGCCCAGCAACCGTTTCACGCTCATTGAACATTACGTTTCTGCAGGTGGGATTTCTGCCCCTCAGGAGGAGGTAATGATAACACATCCTCAGGTTTGTACTCTGTTTCTGTTGAGTAACTTGCAATGATTTTACCTAGGTTTGGTTTTTATGAAAAAGAGCTGATATAGTTTTATATTGGCACCAATATGGAACAGTGACGCTTCCTTGTTTAATAGTTTGTGTGATATGTGGAATGTTACATACTTCATTTTCAAATATTTGTTACTGCTGACCGTTCAATAAACAAAATGGGCAGGATTCTCCGACACCCCGCCGGGTCGGAGAATCGCTGTGGGGGGGCATAAATCCCGCCCCCGCCGCCCGCCGAATTCTCCGAAGGGTGAAAAGTCAGCGCCGCCTCGGCGAATGGCAGGGGCGGGCGGGAGACAATGCACTCCGGGGCTGACCATATTCCAGCGTGGAGGTAGGTCACGGCCTGGGGGGTGGCCGCAGGAGAGGTGATGGCGTGGCCGCAGTCTGTGTGTGTGGGGGAGAGGTGTGTGGGTGTGTGTGCAGCAGGGGGGGTGGGCTTCGGGAGAGTGCCGGGGAAGGGGGGGGATGAGTGCCGGGGACGGGGGGGTGAGTGCCGGGGACGGGGGGGGGGGGGGGGTGAGTGCCGGGGACGAGGGGATGAGTGCGGAGTACGGGGGGATGAGTGCCGGGTACGGGGAATGAGTGCCGGGTAAGGGGGATGAGTGCCGAGTACGGGGGAATGAGTGCCGAGTACGGGGGAATGAGTGCCGGGTACAGGGGATGAGTGCCGTGTACAGGGGGGGGTTGCCGGGTATGGGGGGATGAGTGCCAGGTACCGAGGGAGTGAGTGCGGGGTACGGGGGGGTGAGTGCCAGGTAGGGGGGATGAGTGGCGGGTACGGGGGGGTGAGTGCCGGGTATGGGGGGGGTGAGTGCCGGGTACGGGGGGATGAGTGCCGGGTACGGGGGGATGAGTGCCGGGTATGGGGGGGGTGAGTGCCGGGTACGGGGGGATGAGTGCCGGGTACGGGGGGGTGAGTGCTGGTGAGGGGGGATGAGTGCCGGGTACGGGGGGATGAGTGCCGGGTACAGGGGGGTGAGTGCTGGGTACGGGGGGATGCGTGCCGGGTACGGGGGGATGAGTGCCGGGTACGGGGGGATGAGTGCCGGGTACCGGGGATGAGTGCCGGGGACGCGGCGATGAGTGCCTGGTACCGGGGATGAGTGCCGGGTACGGAGGGGATGAGTGCCGGGTACGGGGGGATGAGTGCCGGGTACGGGGGGATGAGTGCCGGGTACGGGGGGATGAGTGCAGGGTACGGGGGGATGAGTGCCGGGTACGGGGGGATGAGTGCCTGGTACCGGGGATGAGTGCCGGGTACGGAGGGGGTGAGTGCCGGGTACGGGGGGATGAGTGCCGGGTACGGGGGGATGAGTGCCGGGTACGGGGGGATGAGTGCGGGGTACGGGGGGATGAGTGCCGAGTTGGGGGGGTGAATGCCGGGTATGCGGGGGTGAGTGCCGGGTGTGGGGGGAGCGAGTGCCGGGTTTGGGGGCTGAGTGCCGGGGATGGGGTGATGAGTGCCGAGTACGGGGGATGAGTGCCGAGTACGGGGGGATGAGTGCCGGGTACGGGGAATGAGTGCCGGGTACGGGGGGTGAGTGCCGGGTACGGGGGGGTGAGTGCCGGGTACGGGGGGATGAGTGCCGGGTACGGGGGATGAGTGCCGGGTATGGGGGGGGGGGTGGTTGCCGGGTATGGGGGGATGAGTGCCAGGTACCGAGGGGGTGAGTGCGGGATAAAGGGGGGGGGGTGCCGGGGACGGGGGGATGAGTGGCGGGTACGGGGGGGGTGAGTGCCGGGAACGGGGGGATGAGTGCCGGGTACGGGGGGATGAGTGCCGGGTACGGGGGATGAGTGCCGGGTACGGGGGGGGTGAGTGTCGGGTACGGGGGGAAGAGTGCCCTGTACGGGGGGGTGAGTGCTGGGGAGGGGGGGATGAGTGCCGGGTACCGGGGATGAGTGCCGGGTACCGGGGATGAGTGCCGGGTACAGGGGGATGAGTGCCGGGTACCGGGGATGAGTGCCGGATACGGGGGGATGTGTGCCGGGTACAGGGGGGATGAGTGCCGGGTACGGGGGGATGAGTGCCGGGTACGGGGGGGGGGTGAGTGCAAGGTACGCGGGGATAGTGCCGGATACGGGGGGATGTGTGCCGGGTACGGGGGGATGAGTGCCGGGTACCGGGGATGAGTGCCGGGTACAGGGGGATGAGTGCCGGGTACCGGGGATGAGTGCCGGGTTCGGGGGGTGAGTGCCGCGTACGGGGGGATGAGTGCCGCGTACGGGGGGATGAGTGCTGGGTACGGGGGGGATGAGTGCCGGGTACAGGGTGATGAGTGCCGGGTACGGGGGGATGAGTGCCGGGTACCGGGGAAGAGTGCCGGGTACGGGGCGATGAGTGCCGGGTACGTGGGGAAGAGTGCAGTGTACGGGGGCATGAGTGCCGGGTTGGGGGGGGGGTGAGTGCCGGGGACGTGGGGATGAGTGCGGAGTACGGGGGGATGAGTGCCGGGTACGGGGAATGAGTGCCGGGTAAGGGTGATGAGTGCCGGGTACGGGGAATGAGTGCCGGGTACGGGGAATGAGTGCCGGGTCTGGGGGATGAGTGCAGGGTACGGGGGGATGAGTGCCGAGTACGGGGGTGGGGTTGCCGGGTATGGGGGGATGAGTGCCAGGTACCGAGGGAGTGAGTGCGGGGTACGGGGGGGGGGGCCGGGGGGGGGGGATGAGTGGCGGGTACGGGGGGGTGAGTGCCGGGTATGGGGGGGGTGAGTGCCGGGTACGGGGGGATGAGTGCTGGGTACGGGGGGATGAGTGCCGGGTACGGGGGGGGGGTGAGTGCCGGGTACGGGGGGATGAGTGCCGGGTACAGGGGGGTGAGTGCTGGGTACGGGGGGATGCGTGCTGGGTACGGCGGGATGAGTGCCGGGTACGGGGGATGAGGGCCGGGTACAGGGGGGTGAGTGCCGGGTACAGGGGGATGAGTGCCGGTACCAGGGATGAGTGCCGGGTACAGGGGGGTGAGTGCCGGGTCTGGGGGATGAGTGCAGGGTACGGGGGGATGAGTGCCGAGTACGGGGGTGGGGTTGCCGGGTATGGGGGGATGAGTGCCAGGTACCGAGGGAGTGAGTGCGGGGTACGGGGGGGGGGCCGGGGGGGGGGGATGAGTGGCGGGTACGGGGGGGGTGAGTGCCGGGTATGGGGGGGGTGAGTGCCGGGTACGGGGGGATGAGTGCTGGGTACGGGGGGATGAGTGCCGGGTACGGGGGGGGGGGTGAGTGCCGGGTACGGGGGGATGAGTGCCGGGTACAGGGGGGTGAGTGCTGGGTACGGGGGGATGCGTGCTGGGTACGGCGGGATGAGTGCCGGGTACGGGGGATGAGGGCCGGGTACAGGGGGGTGAGTGCCGGGTACAGGGGGATGAGTGCCGGTACCAGGGATGAGTGCCGGGTACAGGGGGGTGAGTGCCGGGTACAGGGGTTGAGTGCCGGGTACGGGGGGATGAGTGCCGGGTACGGGGGGGATGAGTGCCGGGTACCGGGGATGAGTGCCGGGTACAGGGGGGTGAGTGCCAGGTACGGGGGGCTGAGTGCCGGGTACGGGGGGATGAGTGCCGGGTACCGGGGATGAGTGCCGGGTACAGGGGGTGAGTGCCGGGTACGGGGTGATGAGTGCCGGGTACGGGGGGATAAGTGCCGGGTAACGGGGAAGAGTGCCGGGTACGGGGCGATGAGTGCCGGGTACGGGGCGATGAGTGCCGGGTACGTGGGGAAGAGTGCCGGGTACGGGGGCATGAGTGCCGGGTGTGGGGGGGGGAGTGCCGGGTTTGTGGGATGAGTGCCGAGTACGGGGGATGAGTGCCGGGTACGGGGAATGAGTGCCGGGTATGGGGGGATGAGTGCCGGGTACGGGGGGGTGAGTGCCGGGTACGGGGAATGAGTCCCGGGTACGGGAGGTGAGTTTCGGGTACGGGGGAGTGAGTGCCGGGTACGGGGGGGATGAGTGCCGGGTACGGGGGATGAGTGCCGGGTATGGGGGGAGGGTGGTTGCCGGGTATGGGGGGATGAGTGCCAGCTACCGAGGGGGTGAGTGCGGGATAAAGGGGTGGGGTGCCGGGGACGGGGGGATGAGTGGCGGGTACGGGGGGGTGAGTGCCGGGTAGGGGGGGTGAGTGCTGGGTACGGGGGGTTGCGTGCCGGGAACGGGGGGGTGAGTGCCGGGAACGGGGGGATGAGTGCCGGGTACGGAGGGATGAGTGCCGGGTACGGGGTGGGTGAGTGCTGGGGAGGGGGGGATGAGTGCCGGGTACAGGGGGGGGGGTGAGTGTCGGGTACGGGGGGAAGAGTGCCCTGTACGGGGGGATGAGTGCCGGGTACCGGGGATGAGTGCCGGATACGGGGGGGTGAGTGCCGGGTTCGGGGGGTGAGTGCCGCGTACGGGGGGATCAGTGCCGCGTACGGGGGGATGAGTGCTGGGTACGGGGGGGATGAGTGCCGGGTACGGGGTGATGAGTGCCGGGTACGGGGCGATGAGTGCCGGGTACGTGGGGAAGAGTGCAGTGTACGGGGGCATGAGTGCCGGGTTGGGGGGGGTGAGTGCCGGGTACGCGGGGGTGAGTGCCGGGTACGGGGGGGTGAGTGCCGGGTACGGGGTGATGAGTGCCGGGTACGGGGCGATGAGTGCCGGGTACGTGGGGAAGAGTGCAGTGTACGGGGGCATGAGTGCCGGGTTGGGGGGGTGAGTGCCGGGTACGCGGGGGTGAGTGCCGGGTACGGGGGGGTGAGTGCCGGGAACGTGGGTCTGAGTGCTGGGGAGGGGGGATGAGTGCCGGGTACGGGGGGGTGAGTGCCGGGTACGGGGGGGTGAGTGCCGGGTACGGGGGGAAGAGTGTCATGTACGGGGGGGGTAAGCGTCAGGGAAGTGGGGGGTGAGTGCCGTCGAGGGGGGTGGGGGGATGAGTGCCGGGGACGGGGGGGGTGAGTGCCGGGGACGGGGGGGTGAGTGCCGGGTACGGGGGGGTAAGTGCCGGGTATGGGGGGATGACTGCCGGGTACGGGCGGATGACTGCCGGTACGGGGGGATGAGTGCCGGGTATGGGGGGTGAGTGCCGGGTACGGGGGGGGGTGAGTGCCGGGTATGGGGGGTGAGTGCCGGGGACGGGGGGGTGAGTGCCGGGTATGGGGGGGTGAGTGCCGGGTACGGGGGGGTGAGTGCCGGGTACGGGGGGGTGAGTGCCGGGGACGGGGGGGTGAGTGCCGGGTACGGGGGGGTGAGTGCCGGGTATGGGGGGTGAGTGCCGGGTATGGGGGGGTGAGTGCCGGGTACGGGGGGGGTGAGTGCCGGGTACGGGGGTGTGAGTGCCGGGGACGGGGGGGTGAGTGCCGGGTACGGGGGGGTGAGTGCCGGGTATGGGGGGTGAGTGCCGGGTACGTGGGTCTGAGTGCTGGGGAGGGGGAGGGGGAATGAGTGCCGGGTACGGGGGGCAGGTGAGTGCCGGGTACGGGGGGGTGAGTGCCGGGTACGGGGGTGTGAGTGCCGGGTACGGGGGGGTGCAAGGGCAAGGGAGTTTGTCCGCCTGGCCAGCTGCCATCCTCCAACAGTCGCGACAATGCAGCCCATGCCACCTGGCTGGGGGGAGGAGGGGTATGGGCAATGATGACATGTCGTCATTTCCCCCCTCCCCGCAGGCCGTCATGTTTTCTGATCAACCAGTGATGTTGGCTGCCGTGGCGGCAGCCGCTATTCTCCATGTTGCCCTGGAGGAGGAGGAGGAGCATGCCAGAGAGGCGGCGCAGGCTGCTGCCGAGGAGCATGCCGCAGAGGGGCAGGCGGCAGCCGCCCAGGCTGGAGGGACACCCGCCCGACAGGATGAGGAGGAGGAGGAACAGGGGGAGCACGTAGTGGAGGAGGAACACGAGGAGGGGAGGAGGACAACGCGGTGCCACGGCAACGGAGGCACCCGAGGAGGCCTCGTGTGTACCGGCCCCGGCTGTCGTACCATGACCTCACGGACCGGGAATGCAGGAGGAGACTCCGGATGAGCCGGGAAACTGTGGCACACATCTGCCACCTGCTGGCACACCTGGCACCGCGTGGCACTGGGGGGGGTACACCCTCTCCCCGTGTCCGTCAAGGTTACGGTGGCCCTGAACTTTTATGCCATGGGGTCATTCCAGGCGCCAGGTGGGGACCTGTCTGGCACCTCGCAAACATCGATGCACCGATGCAGCCGGGCAGTGACAGACGCCTTATATGCCATTGCGGACCGCGACATCCGCTTCCCTGTGGGCCGGGCCAGCCAGGGTGCCCGGGCCGTGGGCTTCTCTGCCGTGGCCGGGTTTCCCATGGTCCAGGGCGCGATTGATGGGATGCACGTCGCCGTGCGGCCACCTGCAGATAACAGGGCCGTGTTCACCAATAGGAAGGGGACCTATTCCATGAACATCCAGGTGGTCTGCGATCACCGCATGATTATGCTGCACGTCTGCGCCCGTACCCGGGAAGTGTACATGACTCATACGTGTTGTCGTGGTCTTCCATCCCCGGCATGTACGAGGGACGCCACCCCCGGCTGAGGGGCTGGTTGCTGAGTGACAGGGATTACCCGTTGCAGTCGTGGCTGTTGATGCCAATACGGAGGCCACAGAATGAGGCGGAGAACAGCTACAATGATGCCCATGTAGCGACAAGGGGTGTGATAGAGAGGTGCTTTGGCATGCTCAAACTGCATTTCAGGTGCCTGGACCTCTCAGGGGGCGCCCTCCAGTATCCATCAGATAGGGTCGGCCGCATCATTGTGGTGTGCTGCGTCCTGCACAACATAGCCCAGCAGAGGGGCGATGTGCCGCAGGCAGAGGAGGGGGGAGTGGAGGAGCAGCAGGAAGAGGCGCAGTCCTCCCGGATGAGGGGGATGGGGGCAATGGTCAGGGCAGATGGGGTAGACACAGGCGGGTGGCTGTTCACCGTTACCGGCTGGGCCAGCGGGCACGGGACAGGCTGATAGCCGCCTGCCTCACTGACTAGGGGGCGTGGGAATCGCCGAGTATGGCCACATACCGCACACAATGGCAACAGCCGAACATCCTCATCCCCCATCCATCCACCCACCCAGCACCCTCACCCCGCCCCAACCACACCCACCCCACCCGCATGCACACCATCCGTCCATTGCAGATCCACCTGCGGCACGGCGGCCGGGCTCTCACGGGCGCCGGTGGAAGCGTGTCTATTGCGGGCCATGGAGAATGATGACAACCCGCTCTGCAATGAGCTCCTGGCGCCACATTGTTGGACGATGTCTGACCCATGGCCACAATACCACCATCCACCCGGACCATCCCTGCATGCGGCTGTGACACTGCGGCGCATGGTCCCGACCTCTGCCCGGGGGGGATGGTGAGGGCGACCCAGGGGGAAGGGGGCAGACTCACCTGCGATTCCTGCCCTCTGACTTGGGATCCCTTTGGCGGCCGTTTCCTGGGGCGTCCTGGCCTAGATGGGCCAGGCTGCGGCCCAGGCGACTGAGATGGCGAGCTGCCAGCCTGTCCTGCCCGTTGCCCACCCGATGCACCTGGGACGGAAGGGGGGGGAGTCCGAGGTGCTGCAGTGTTCCTGGTCCTCCCCTACAGGGGGACCAGGGACGGGCGGCAGCAACTCCTCCTCCCTCGGGGTGCCCAATGGCCCCCAGGCCTCTACATGGGTCGGGGGTGCGAAGGGACCGGCCATCCGACGCCCCTCCGACACCTGGCGCTGCCAGTCCTGGAGGCCCGTGCTGGTATCGACAGGGGTCTGCAGGTTTGCAGCCATGGAGCTCAGGGAGTTGGCCATCCCTGTCTGTGACTGTGCGACGTCGGCTAGCACATGGGCAATGGCGCCGATGCCCTCAGCAATGGCTTGCTGAGACTGGGCCATGGCCTGCAGGGATTGGGCCATTGCCTGCTGAAACTGGGCCATGGCCTGCAGAGACTGGGCCATGGACTGCAGGGACTGGGCCATTGCCTGCTGAAACTGGGCCATGGCCTGCAGAGACTGGGCTACGGCCTGCAGAGACTGGGCCATTGCCTGCTGAAACTGGGCCATGGCCTGCAGAGACTGGGCTATGGACTGCTGAGACTGGGCCATGGCCTGCTGAAACTGGGCCATGGACTGCTGAGACTGGGCCATGGACTGCTGAGACTGGGCCATGGCCTGCTGAGACTGGGCTATGGCCTGCAGAGACTGGGCTATGGACTGCTGGGACTGGGCTATGGCCTGCAGAGACTGGGCTATGGCCTGCAGAGACTGGGCCATTGCCTGCAGAGACTGGGCCATTGCCTGCTGAAACCGTCACCCCCTTCGCTCATCCCAGGTTTGGTGGCTGCATCGGGGCTATGTGTGGGTGTGGTAACTCCAGGAACCCGGGATCCATCTGGGCGGCAGATGTTCGCTTGCGCCAGGATGCCCTCCGACCTCCCGGCCCCTCTGCTGCTCCTACCTCCACCTGCTGTGCCGGGACGGCTGTGTTGTGCGCACCAGTGAGTGTACCAGACGCCTCATCACTAAAATGCCCAACCGAGGTGAGTGTCTCTGCGATGGTGGAGGGTGTTGGAGACAGCAGTGGCGTTGTGTCGTGTGCATCGTCCGACTCTGAGTCCATGGTACTTTGGGGTGGCGGTTCGTCTCCGCCCATCCACTCTGTGTCACTGTCCTGTATTTCGGTTTCCTGGGTAGGGGTCTTCTGGGTAGGGGTGTCCTGGGTAGAGGTCTCCTGGCTAGGGGTGTCCTGGGTAGGGATCTCCGGGGTAGGGGTGTCCTGGGTAGGGGTCTCCAGGGTAGGGGTGTCCTGGGTAGGGGTCTCCAGGGTAGGGGTGTCCGGGGTAGGGGTGTCCTGGGTAGTGGTGTTGTGGGTAGGGCTGTCCTGGGTAGGGGTGTCCTGGGTAGGGGTCTCCAGGGTAGGGGTGTCCTGGGTAGTGGTGTCGTGGGTAGGGCTGTCCTGGGTAGGGGTGTCCTGGGTAGGGGTCTCCAGGGTAGGGGTGTCCTGGGTAGGGGTGTCCTGGGTAGGGGTGTCCTGGGTAGTGGTGTCCTGGGTAGGGCTGTGCTGGGTAGGGGTGTCCTGGGTAGGGGTCTCCAGGGTAGGGGTGTCCTGGGTAGGGGTGTCCTGGGTAGTGGTGTCGTGGGTAGGGCTGTCCTGGGTAGGGGTGTCCTGGGTAGGGGTCTCCAGGGTAGGGGTGTCCTGGGTAGGGGTGTCCTGGGTAGTGGTGTCCTGGGTAGGGATGTCCTGGGTAGGGGTGTCCTGGGTAGTGGTGTCCTGGGTAGGGCTGTCCTGGGTAGTGGTTTCATGGCTCGGCTGCGACGGGGGCATGTGGCTGCCCCCCTCGTCGCTGGGTGGCACACGCCTGCGTCGTCGCACCCGCACGTGACGGGGGCATCGTCTCCCTGTTGCTCCAGGTCTCTCCGTCTCCTGTGGTCGCCCTGGGGCATCCTGCGGGCGTCGCGTGCCAGAGGGTCCGGGTCTCTCTGTATCCCATGGAAACCCTGGGCATCCTGCGGGCGTCGCGTGCCAGAGGGTCCGGGTCTCTCCATCTCCCGTGGTCGCCCTGGGGCATCCTGCGGGCGTCGAGCACCAGAGGGTCCGGGTCTCTCTGTATCCCATGGAAACCCTGGGGCATCCTGCGGGCGTCGCGTGCCAGAGGGTCCGGGTCTCTCCGTATCCCGTGGTCGCCCTGGGGCATCCTGCGGGTGGTCGGCATCTGCGGGGATGGATGCCTCGACGTTTGCTCCTGCGATACACATTGAAGCATGCATGGTTAGACGCGCAGGCGGTGATCAGGTGATATGGGGGAGAGGGGATATGGGGGATATGGGGGAGGAGGGATATGGGGGATATGGGGAGGGGGAATATGGGGGAGGGGGGATATGGGGGATATGGGGAGGGGGGCTATGGGGAGGGGGGATATGGGGGAGGGGGGATATGGGGGATATGGGGAGGGGGGATATGGGGGAGGGGGGATATGGGGGATACGGGGGAGGGGGGATATGGGGGATTTGGGGGAGGGGGATATGGGGGATATGGGGGACGGGGATATGGGGAGGGGGGATATGGGGAGGGGGGTATGGGGGATATGGGGAGGGGGATATAGGGGAGGGGGATAGGAGGGATGAGGGGGGAAATGGGGGATATGGGGTGGGGGGATATGGGGGAGGGGGGATATGGGGTGGGGGGATATAGGGAGGGGGATACGGGGAGGGGGATATGGTGATACGGGGAGAGGGGAAATGGGGGAGGGGGGATATGGGGAGGAGGATATGGGGGAGGGGGGATATGGGGGATATGGGTGAGGGGGGATATGGGGGAGAGGGAATATGGGGACAGGCTGTCGGTGGCTCACTTGCTGGTGGGCCCCCGACCTCTGCATCAGCAACCTCCCGGTCCTCAGGTCTGCCAGCCAGTTCCAGGGCCCTTTCCTCATGTACAGTGAGTCCTCTCATCAGCAGGGCCCCCTCCAGTCCTCTCATGCTTCCTATTGTTGTGTGCGCGCTTCTCCTGTGGGGGGGGCGGGTGGGTGGCAGGGGTAAAAGGCAACTGTGTTGGACAGGTATATGAATGCACGCCATCGGTTGCGCGTATAGTGCAGCGGTGAGGGTTGGTTTCACCTGGGGCGGTGCCGCACATCAGCAGGGAGGTGGGGGCGGGGGAACTCACCCTGGCTGCCCTGACGAGGTTGTTCACTGTAGCCACCTGAGCTGGCCACTTCACGACTTAAAATGGAGAACTAAAGGCTGAAGGGAAATTCAGCCAACACAGGGAAAAACTAGCAGGTGCAAGTTTACTGTGTATTAGACTCTGCAAAAGCCCAGACAGCATCGACACAAGCAGCCATCTGCATAGTAACGTAGCAGCCATCTACATACTAATGAGCGATCCCCGGGAACAATCGAAACATTTGAGGTAAACAAGGCCAAGCCAGACTCCTCGGCGCCAGCAGGAGCCAACACAAAAGAGGTTAACGGACACTTAAAGACCGCCCAACCATCAGGGAACAGCTCCAGTATTGGAGAAATCGAACCAAGCGATTGGAACAAAGTCCAATCACTTGAAACCAGGTACGGGGTCCGCCTCGAAAGGTGGGAAGCCCCTGGGGACTATAAAGTAAAGCCCCCAAGTTCAAATCGTCCTTCTTGACAGGGTCACTCAGCAACGCGAACCAACCCTTGACAGTGACCTGTCCAGCTGCCTCCAAAGAACGTAAGTCTCAAGTCAACGCTCGCTACGAGATAGGCGCTCCTAGCTACCAGTCCATACCAGCTTTTGAATCCCGCAGACTCAGAACCCGAACGAAAGGCCATTTGTTCGTCTGACCTAGTGGGCCAGTCCGAAGCTAAGTATAGGCCTGTTAGTTGTAGAAATAGCTTAGAAAGTAGAGTTTATGCATGAGTAGTGATTTACTGTGTATAATAAATGTGCTTTGATTTGAATCTTACTTATTGGTGTATTGAGTTATTGATCATTACTTGAACTTGAACCTCGTGGCGGTATCATAAAGATACCTGGTGACTCTAGAGCAAAGGTTATAACACAGAGCCAATTGAACCAATCAAAAGTTAGCAACATCACCTTCTTGTGGCACTGGGTGCCTGTCCGTGGTGTCAGAGCCACAGCGCTGACGGCCTCTGCCACCTCCCTCCACAGACGCCGGCTGAGGCTTGGGGCGACGCTGCGGCCATGTCCGGGGTACAGAGACTCCCTCTTCTCCTCCACTGCGTCCAGGAGCGCCTCGATGTCGCGGTCCTGGAACCTCGGGGCTGCATGGCGGGCGGCCATCTTGTCAGGTCTTTCGGGTTGGGGGGGCGCGTCTTTTGAGCCGTCACGCATGTGGCGTCAATGACGCCGCACGGCGTCACCGTCCACGTCGGGGGACGCCATCGTGAATGGCGTCACGCCGCTGCTAGCCCATTCGGGGCCCGAGAATTTGCGTTGTTTGGCGGGGGGGGCCCCGACGCCGGAGTGATCCGCGCCGTTTTTGGCGCCGGGTCCCGGACATCGTGCCAGTTTTCGGAGAATCCCGCCCAATATTCTTTAGTCCCTGCAGCGACATGTGCTGCAGTGGACAGAAGAGGAAGTGCTTCAACATGCTTGCGATGGACTGCAAGGTAGGTTTTAGGGGCCCCAGGGCATGCGATGAAAGCATGTTTAAGAATTTAGGAATGGGAAGTTGATAAGAGGTAGTTTGCTTGGCTGAGAGGGTCAATGTTTTTTGAGAAGAGGGTGATGACAGGAGACTTGAAGGGGACAGTGCCCGAGAGGGCGGGCTGTTTTAATCATCTAATGTGGGACTGGATACGGAGATCAGGCCATCAGCAGTTTCTGGGAATAGTAGGAAGGAACACTGGTGCCAGAATTCTCCAGCCGTTGGGATTCTTTATTCCTGCTGGCAGTGCACCCCCACCCACAGGTTTCCCGATGATGTGGGTTGACTTCAATGGAAAATCTCATTGACAAGCTGCGGGAGTAGAAAATCCTACTGCCAGCGAAAAGCGCACCTCCAAGAAACATGCTGCTGGGGAAACAGGAGAATCCCGATAGTGCAAAATGAGGCCATTCAGCCCATCGGGTCTGCACCGACCCCCCTGAAGGAACACCCTAACTAGTTCCACTCCCCCACCCAATCTCCATAACCCCACCTAACCTGCACATCCCTGGACGTAAGGGGCAATTTTATCATGGCCAATCCACCTAACCTGCACATCAATGGACACGCAGACACTGGGAGAAAGTGCAAACTCCAAACAATTGCCCAAAGCCGGAATTGAACAAGGGTCCCTGTCATTAATGCTCAGTCCAAGTAAGTATGAGTTAGGTACTTCTCGCTTCACAGCTTATAGGTAGACTTGGCAAAGTCAACATTTATTTCCAATCCCTGATGAGAGTGAGGCTTTCTTCTTGATCCGCTGCAGCTGATGTGGTGAAGATAGTCCCATAATGCTGTTAGGTAGGGGGTTCGCAATTTTGACCAAATGATGAAGGAATGGTCACATGGCTAAGTTAGACCAGTGAGTGATTGGTGACGAATATGGATTTGATTCTGTACTCATTCTCCTGTTGCTCTTATCCTGGATGCTGTTGGTCATGAGTGTGGGAGGTGTTGCAAAAAGGTGTGGCTTTTTGCTGGGGAACTGCTGATGGAGCAGCTATCTAATATCACAAGCCTTTGGATTAGCTGACATAGTTGTGGTGTATCAGGGGAGTGGGTGGGTGTGGCACAACCTGGGGTCAGACCGCTAAGGCTGCCATCAGATGCATAAACCGCAAAATGGCATCTGGATCAACCGCTGAGTCAGACCTCAGGATTGAACATAAAGCTGCAAATTGAAAGTCACAAACGGGATGACATTTTTAAGCTTTTATTTAGATGTGAGGGGCTGAAAGTAAGTGCAGGATTCTGTTTGCATTAATTTCGGAGGCTCTGAAAATTTTGAGATGATGTTCATTGACTAGTTACAAAGTCACCAAACAGCCAGATTTTGTCATAACAAACAGACAAGTCCACATAGACAAAACTCATTAATTATGGACACACAAAAGTATAATGGAAGAATGTTAACACAAAGTGTGGCTAAAATGTGATGACAAAGTCAATAATGGCATTAATATAACGGTATCCATGCAGTTACACAGGGGTGTCTTCAGTGAATGAAGATTAGAGCCTGCGGGGCAATTGGACCAGGACTTTCGGATGCAATTTTAAAATAAGATATTGTCATTATTGTTATGATACTTTGAGAAACCTGCAGTAACTTGTCAGGCAGAGATAGGTTAGGTCGCATCATAGGAGTCGGTCTTCAGTCCAAGCGGAGGAGCTGGGAGATCATAACTGAAGTACAACCGTACTGCCACCAGGAAAAGTAATGGGCGGGATTCTCCCATGCCGCGCCATTTGGGAGAATCGGCGTTCCCGCCGGATTTTCGCACGTTGCTGGTCCGACGCCGTTCCGCCATTCTCCCAACCTGCGAGAACAGCGTCATCGAGGTCGGCGCCGCGCCGCCCGGAGAATCGCCCGAGGGGCTAAGTTTGGCGATTCTCCGGGCCCCTCGCTATTCAGCAGCCCGGATGGGCCGAAGTCCCGACGGCGTGAACCCCAGGTCACGCCGTCGCAGTTCACACATGCAAAATAATTTTGGCAGCCAGCGGGGTGAGGAGGGGAGCGGCCGGTGTTTTCAGAGGCAGCATGTTGTGGCGTCCACAGCCGGTGCTGGTGAGGGGGGGGGGGTTGGGGAAGGGTGCCACCATGTTCGGGGGGGGGGGGGAAGGAGGGGGGGGAAAGGGTGCAGACATGTTCGGGAGGGGGGGAACGGTGCAGCCATGTTCGGGGGGGGGAGGGGGAAGGGTGCCGCCATGCTCGGGGGGAGGGGGTGGGAGAGTTTTCCGTGGGAGCGACATGCCAGCCGGCCTGCCATGGCTGGACGGTGGCAAAGCCACGCCTGCAAGTTGAGGTCATGCTGATGGGCAAAGGCCACTGGCGCCGCCATCCCGCTCGGCCACACGCCTTGACCTTGGGTGCGTCCAGCCCCCTCCCCCACAGATGCCACAACACCCAGCTGACGGAGACCATCTCTGGGAAGGGTCAAGGCCCCCGTGAGGGCATGGCCAGCCCGCAGTGGCACAATGAGGAGGGACGGGCAAAACTGGGCGGGGGACGGACACTGTGGGCAGGGATCAGGGTGCCAGCGTGTCTGTAGCGACGCCAGCCCACCGGGGCACACATGAATCCCATGGCACCTGGCTGTCGAGGTGTCAATGCGCCATCATTAAACATGTTGTATCCACCCCCCCTCCCCGTCCTGCAGATCGTAATGTTTGAGCACCAGCCAGCGATGTTTGCCGCCATGTCGGGAGCTGCTGCCCTGCAGTGGCCCTTTGGCAGCGTCGACGCAGAGCATCGGCTCAGAGCATCTGCGGCAGCGGCGGCTGCAGCAGAGGGACTGGCTGCAGAGGGCCCCATGCCACCCGCTCAGGCTGCAGGTCCGCCCGCCCAACAGGTGCAGGAGGAGGCGGAGGCCGACGACGACCACAACAATGGGGGGATGCGCAGAACGAGGATACAGATCTTGAAGGGGCGCAGGGGGACGAGGAGGAGCAGGTGATAGTGCCAAGGCGCTGTAGGCGCCCCATGAGGCCTTGGGTGTACCGTCACCGCATGTCCTTCGAGGACCTGCCAGACAAGGCATGCAGGAGGAGACTCCGAATGAGTAGGGAGACCGTTGCTCATATATGCCACCTCATGGCACACCTGGCACCACGTGGAACAGGG
>NW_027308508.1:0-100000 GCF_047496885.1 Scyliorhinus torazame | reverse complement strand
TAGGAGGAGAGATAGAGGCAGGTCTATGGGCCCATGTCCTAAGCAGGGTTACTACCTCCTCATCATGTGCCAGGCTGAGCCTGATACAGTTCAAGGTAGTCCACCTGGCACACATGACAGCGGCTAGGATGAGCAGGTTTTTCGGGGTAGAGGATAGGATAGGTGTGCGAGGTGCGCGGGAAGCCCAGCAAATCATCTCCACATGTTTTGGGCATGCCCGTAGCTTAGAGGGTTTTGGCAGGGTTTTGCTAAGGCAATGACCACGGTGCTAAAAACACAGGTGTTGCCGAGTCCGGGGGTAGCGATCTTTCCGGGAGTTCAGGGGGCGAATGAGGCCGACGTCTTGGCCTTTGCCTCCCTGGTAGCCCGGAGACGGAACTTATTAATGTGGAGGGACTCGAAGCCCCCGAGTGTAGAGACCTGAGTTAGTGAACTGGCTGGGTTTCTCAGTCTTGAGAAAATAAAGTTCGCCTTAAGAGGGTCAATGTTAGGGTTCATCCGGAGGTGGCAGCCGTTCATCGACTTTCTCAGGGAAAATTAAAAATGTCAGCAGAAGCAGTATTCCGGGGGGGGGGGGGGGGGGGGGGGGGGGGTGAAGATTGGGCTGGGGTAAATGTTTATTTTACCATGTTGATGTCATTGGTTCTGTTACTGTTATGAAAATTTTTCAAATACCTTAATAAAATATTATTTAAAAAAAAGAGAAAGACATCCTAAAAAGCTTGGTGTAAAATCCTGATCTGGATTCTCTGTTGACGGTGGAATAGAAGCTTTGTTTAAATATGTCATTTGCAATTCCATAGACTACCAAAGTCATTGTTGCATTTATTTTAAATGGATTTGAGGTAAAGTAACAGATAGAGGAATTTCGTACAAAACACATTAGGCCTCAGCTTCATTGAGACGTTTATTAGCAAGAGAGAATTCATTATTGGGACTGCTGTACTATTGGTGGTGCCGCCTTTTGGATGAGGCCCTAAACCGAGGCCTCAAACTGTCAGCTCTCTCAGGTGTGCCTAAAGAAATCCACAGCACTGTATGAAGACATGCATTAAGTTTCTCCTGGTGTCCTGGCTAACATATATTCCTCAACCTATATCACTCAAACAGATTAGCTTGTCAATACCTCATTCTCGATTGCTTTGTGAAAATTAACTGCCAAGCTTCCTGCATTACAACAGTGACTACACTTTATTTGCCCTTAATTGCCTGTGAAGGGGCGGTACGGTGGCACAGTGGTTAGCACTGCTGCCTCACAGAGCCAGATACCCTGGTTCAATTCTGACATTAGGGGCGGGATTTTTGAATCCCGCAACAGAGTGTCCACACCGTTGTAAACGCTGTCACGTTTTATGATGGCGTGAACGGGCCCGCTGCCAGGACTAATTCTGGCCCCTACAGGGGGTCAGCACGCCACTGGAGCAGTTCACGCCGCTCTAGCTACCGATCCCAGCACAAACTGTGCACCGCGGGATCCGCACATGCGCAGTGGCCTCCTTCAACGCGCCGGCCCCGACTCAACATGGCGCAGGTCTACAGGGGCTAGCGCATAGGCAAGAAGGCCCCCAGCCAGAGAGGCCGGCCCACCGATTGGTGGGCCCCGATCGCAGGCCAGGCCATATCGGAGGCCTCCCCCAGGGTC
Organism: Scyliorhinus torazame; assembly: GCF_047496885.1. NCBI lineage: Eukaryota > Metazoa > Chordata > Chondrichthyes > Carcharhiniformes > Scyliorhinidae > Scyliorhinus > Scyliorhinus torazame. The sequence goes on along the minus strand of NW_027308508.1, from coordinate 98,358 downwards.
GGACCCCCCTCCACCACAGGCCACCACCTGACCCTTCAACGCCGAGGTCCCGCCGCTCAGAGCAAGTTAGAACAGCACCGGCAGGACTCGTTTTTTTTTCTTACGGCTGCTCGGCCCATTCGGGTCGAAGATTCGGCAGGCCAGCCATGCTGGCGCCAATGGCGCCGATTCTCCGCTCTGCGGAGAATCGGGTGCCGGCGTCAGGGTGGCATGGCCCGGTCGTGGTGATTGTCCGGCTCGGCCCAGGGCTGGGAGAATCCCGCCCTAGGTGACTGTGTGGAGTTTGCACTTTCATCCTGTTTCTGCGTGGGTTTCCTGCTCCGGTTTCCTCCCACAGTCCAAGGTGCACAGGTTAGGTAGATTGGCCATGCTAAGTTGCCCCTTAATGTTCAAAGATGTGCAGGTTAGGTGGGGTTACGGGGACAAGGCGGGGAAGTTCAGTGACACGATGGGCCAAATGGCCTCCTTCTGCACTATAGGGATTCTACGAACCTTGGTTAAGACCTGGAGTAGTGTGTAAAGTTTTCATACCCTTACCTTAGGAAGGGTATTATTGTCATAGAGGAAGTGTAATGAAGGTTCACCAGACTTGTTCCTGAGATGGTAGGATTGTCCCAAGAAGAGAAATTGGAGAAGCTGGGCCTGTATTCTCTAGAGTTTCGAAGAACGGGAGGTGATCTCATTGAAACCTACAAAAACCTTAAATGGATAGACAGGTAAGATGTGTCCCCTGATTGGGAGCCTAGAACCAGGGGCAGGATTCTCCAACCCCCCCCCCCCCCGCCGGGCCGTGGTGCATGAATTCTGCCACCGCCGGCTGCCGAATTCACCGGCGCCAGGGTTTTGGTGGGGGCGGGAAGCGCACCATGCCGGTCGGCGGCAACTGGCAGCACCTCCCCCCCGGCAATTCCCCGGCCCGCAATGGGCCGAGCGGCCGCCCGTTTTAGGCTGGTCCCGCCGGCGGGACCAGGCTCTGCGGGCGGCCTCCGGGGTCCTCGGGGGGATCTGGCCCCTGGAGGTGCCCCACGGTGGCCTGGCCCGCGATCCGGGCCCACCGATCCGTGGGGGGGCCTGTGACGTGGGGGCACTCTTTCCCTCCACACTGGCTGCTGTGAATCTCCGTCATGGCTGGCGCGGAGACGAAGCCCCCTGAGCATGTGCTGGAATGACACCAGCACATGCTGGCACTCCCGCACATGCGCCAACTCGTGCCAGCCGGTGGAGGCCCTTTGACACTGGCTGGCGTGGCACAACCCCGCCGGCGCCAGCCTAGCTCATGAAAGTGCGGAGGATTCCGCACCTTCCGGGCAGCCCGATGCCGGAGTAGTTCACACCACTCCTCGGCGCCGGGACTGCCCCCCCCCCCCGCCCCGCCGGCTAGGGGAGAATCACACTCCAGGGGACACAATTTCATAATAAGGGGGAAGACACTGAGGATTGAGACAAGGACAATTACTTTTACTCAGAGGGTTGTGAATCTTTGGAATTTTCTATCCCACAGCACTATGGAAGCTCAGTCATTGAGTATGTTGGAAGTAGAGATTGGCAGATTTCTAAATACCAATGACATAAAGGAATATGGGGATAGTGTGGGAAAAGACTTTGAATTGCATGATCAGCCACGATCGTATTGAATAGTGGAGCAAGTTGGATGGACTGAATGGCCTACTCTGCCCTACTCTGGCCTACTCCTGCTCTTAGTTTCCGAGGAGAGAGAATTGTAGCAGACAATTGGTATGATCAAAACATGAAAACTGAGATTTGCTGTTGCAAGCTACTGGCAAAGGATGCATGTTTATTTTTTCCACCATCCCTACCAAGCTATGTGTCAGTGTATCAGCAATTGCATACTTTGGCAATTACATTGTTCAGCCGATTGTATTGTTAAAAATGGGTGATGGTCATTGGCTCAGCCTCCAAAAGAGTATAAATGGACATAGTTGGGTGTGGGGAAGCAGAAGGAGACTGTTACTATGCTGAGCTGTTCTGAGAATAAAGTTGCTTAAGGTAAAAAACAAGGGCGGGATTCTCCAGCACCAAATATTCAGCGGGGGTGGAAATCGGGCAGCGCCAGTCGGCGGGCCCCCCCCCCGGCGATTCTCCGGCCCACGATGGGCCGAAGTCCCGCTGCTGGAATGCCTGTCCCACTGGCGAGAATCAAACCACCTCTCTTACCGGCGGGACTAGGCGGTCTGGCCCCGGGGGGTGCCCCCACGGTGGCCTGGCCCGCGATCGAGGCCCACCGATCCGCGGGCGGTCCTGTACCGTGGGGGCACTCTTTTCCCTCCCGCCTCGGCCACAGCCTTCACCATGGCTGACGCGTAAGAGACCTCTCCCCCGCGCATGCGCGGGGATAACGTCAGCAGCTGCGTGGCGCCAAAGGCCTTTCCCGCCGGCCGGCGGCGTGCCAACCACTCCGGCACGGGCCTAGCCCCTCAAGGTGAGGGCTTGGCCCCTAAAGGTGCGGAGAAATCCTCACCTTTGAGGCGGCCTGATGCCGGAGTGGTTCCCGCCACTTCATCCCGCCGGGACCCCCCACCCTGCCGGGCAGGGGAGAATCCCGGCCAAGCTTCAGACTTATTCCTTCATCATATACTATTATTGGAATTAACATGGTATCAGAGGATGAACATTGAGCCTTGGTGATTGGTTGCGGAAAAAGTAAGTTCTTGTCTTCACCCTCAGAAGGAAATGAAGTCTACTTGTGATGACAAATGTAAGTTGCAGGATGCACAATGTTAGGCTTTGATTATCCACCAATTTTCTCAGAGGCAGAGCCATATGAGCAATGGAAAACTGAAGTGGAGATGTGGACACAGATTAGTTCTTTACCCAAAAAGAAGCAATGTATGACCCTGACTTTATCATTACCAGCAAAGAGTAAAATTGGGAAGTGTTTTCAGAGTGGAATGTGAATAATTTGGATAAAGAAGACAGACTGGACCTTTGGTTACAAAGTTTGGATAAATTCTACAAAAAGGATGACTATCGAAGCATATAAAGCTTGGTCAGGCTTTGATAGATTTAAGTAAACAGTTGATCAGTCCATGGAGGAATATATTATGGACTTTGGCAAATGGTATAAGAGACTGAAGAGATTTGAACTGGACATCCTGGAGTCAGTATTGGCATTTAGGTTACTTGACGATGCACGCTTTTCTCACGTTGACAGACTTTTAATATTGACAGGGGTTCAATTCCAAAGAGAAGGCTTTCTTTCAGACCAAATGATTGTTGCCCTCAAAATTTCGAGGGAGACAATAATTTCCAGCTACTTTCCTATTGAATACAGGCAAATCTGTGATAAAGCAAAGGATGGGGAATTCAATAGTTGCTGAGTTTCGAGATGAACAAAACATCAAATGATTACTGGTGGTGGCCATGAGCTGAGCGGCCACACAAAAGGTGGGAACTTCTTACCAGGCCCTTTTGAATCGTCAAATCCATACAAATTAACACAAAAGCCCCCCAGCCTCACCCCCAACTAATATCCAATTGACGAAAATACCTTTGAACCAGCTGCAGATCCGCAAAAACAGCAAGACTTGGGAAAGGAAGACCCCAACCTCCGAACGAGGGGACATGCGGGGCGAAACAGATCGGAGCATGGCGGACCTGCAGGGTCGCCAACACAAATACCAGCCCACTCGCCAATGGAGCAAATGATGGAGTCTCTCTCGATAGAGTTCCAGAAACACAGAGAATCAATAAAAAAGGACCTTACGTTGGCCATGAAGTCAGCAATAGAAACGGCACTGGATCCTATAAAGGAAGCGATAGGCCAAACGGAGAGGAGACTGGAGACCCAGGAAGCAACAGTGCAAGTCCTGGAGAAAGCGGCCACCGAACAGGACGAGCATTTCGCCTCACTCAATTCCGAGGTAGCAAGGGAAGTGCTCAAGGGAAAAGTTGATGATTAGGAGGACAGGTCCCATCAACAGAACCTGAGAATTATCAGGCCAACAGAGGCAGAAACCTGGCGGAAAGAAATCGCAAGGATGCTCGGGAAACTGGTTGGAGAGGAAGGCTTTGCCAAACCCCCAGAAGTGGACCAGGTCCCCGGGTCACTCCGACAAAAGCCCAAGTCAGGTGAACCACCATCGGCGATAGTCACAAAACTACATAAGTTCCAGCACAAAGAGTGGGTTCTTAACTGCGCAAGGAGCACCCAGTCACGTAGGTGCGAAGGTCACACAATCCGTATCTACCAAGACTTTGGAGCCAACCTGGCCAAGCGCTGGGCGGAGTTTAACGGGGCCAAATCGGCACTATTTTCAAGCAAAGTGTGGTTCAGCATGTTGTATCCGGCAAGACTATCGGTCACGTTTAATAGCAAAGAACTTTACTCCTACACGCCGGAGGAAGTAAATTGAGTTTGTTCAAAAGAATGGACTTGGAAAGCAACAATAAGAGACAACCTAGAACTCTTAACTTTGGCTTTCTTTTTGTTCCTTGAACATACATGACCTAAGGTGGGGGAGAGGGCAACTGTACTTCGAGACAATAAGATTGGGGGGGTGGGGGGGGGGAACCAAACGGGTCAGGTATAAAAGGCGCCACTCCCAGCAGGGAGTCACTACGCTGGCAAGCAGGCTAGTGTCCGGGAGTAAAAAGAGGGGGAGGGGCGTGACGCATCTCCCGAGAGGAAGGGAGCACCTGGCAGCAGGGAGGCACAAAATAGCAATTGAGGGGAGCAGGGGGCAAGGGGTAAGGGGGGGTGCAGACAAGGGGGGTGGGGGGAAGCAATAGGGGTACAGGGAAACGGAATAGTGGACTACAAGGGCAGATGAGCTGGGGGGGTCGAGAATTAGGTGGAGCATGGAGGGGAGGGGGTAGGGTAGAATGCTGGTTACAACTGGTCGCAAAAGTAGACAGCAGAAAGGGGAAAGGCCCACGAACAAAGGGAACCCCCGGCATGCAGGGGCACAAGGTAAGTATGGCTGACACCACATGAGGTGGGGTGGGGACAGAAACCACCCATCAGAATAATCACTCGGAACATGAGGAAACTTAATGGGCCAATGAAAAGATCCAGAGTCTTTGCCCATCTAAAAAGGCTGAGGGTCAACGTAATCTTTCTTCAAGTGACACACCTGAGGGAAAACGAACGACTGAGCGTAAGGAAAAGCTAGGTGGCACAGACGTACCAGGCATGCTCCGAGAAAGGGACAGTTCAACAAAACGACAGCGCCCAACACGATGACGGACTCAGGGGGACGATATGTGATGGTTAGCGGGATCCTGGAAAGGACACAGTTGGTTCTTGCAAATATATATGTCCCTAACTGGGACAATGCCAACTTCATTAAAAATCCCTGACTTCAACTCCCACCAGCTCATCATGGGGGGAGATTTCAACTGTGTACAGCCCCAGGTCAGCGGCAAAATTGGGAATGGTGCAGGAACTAAACACCTTTATGGAGTAGACGGGGGGGTGGACCCATGGAGATTCAACCATCCGAGGGAGAAGGAGTTCTCCTTCTTCTCCCATGTTCACAAAGTCTACTCCAGTATCCACTTCTTTATATTGGGTAAATCGGTGCTTCCAGGGGTGGTAAGGGCGGAATACTCCCCAATTGTAATCTCTGACCATGTGCCACAGTACATGGACGTGAAGTTGGAGACAGGGTGGGCCCAGGTCCCCCCCCATGGAGGCTGGACAAAGCCCTGCTAGCTGACAAGGAATTTTGCGAAAAAATGTCACAAGCCAACAGCGGGGGTATGTAACCTACAACCAGAATGAGGAGATCTCAGCCTCCACATTCTGGGAGGCTCTGAAGGCAGTGTTAAGGGGGGAAATAATAGCACACAGAGCTCTCAAGGGCAGGAAGGAAAGGGCACTGGCTGATCGACTCCATTTGGTGGTAGATCGGTGGGACTCCACGGCCCCAACCATGGAGCTGCGGGCAGAGAGGAAACAACTACAAATGGAATTTGACCTGCTCTCCACTGGGAAAACATTGAACTAGCTCTGCCAGGCAGTGGGGGACCTTTTATGAGCATGGGGACAAGGCCAGCCGCCTACTTGCACACCAGCTGGAAAAGCAGCCATGAGAGAGATAGCGTAGATGAGACGGGAACAGCAGACTAATCACAGTGCCAAATAAGATCAACAAGGTCTTGGCGACCTTCTACTGGGTGCTGTACACCTCCGAGCCAGTGGAGGTGAAACAGTTTCTCGACGGGCTGGACATACCAGTTGTGGGTGAAGAAAGAAACAGGGGCTGGAAGCACCGCTAGGACTAGGGGAAGAAATGAAGTATTAACAGACAGTGACCCAAGCGGGAATCGAACCTGGGACCCTGGTGCTGTGAAGCAACAGTGTCAACCACTGTGCTACCATGCCGCCCACATGCTGACTCTGCCCGATCCTGCCACTGTTTACTAAGTCCCACCTTTGTAAACAGAGTTTCCTGTTGAATGCATTCATCGCTGTCGGGAAACCCACGGCAGGGGTGTGCCATCAGCAGGACTGGCATTCCATTAGCTCAAGTATTTGAATGGGAAATATAACAATAAACAATGGGATAAATTGTTAATTTTGGCTCTGTATTTATCAAAAAGGTGGGGCAAAGGCGTGAGCGGTCAGAAAGTTTTGCATCTTCAGATGAGCTTTGCTGCTCATTAGCAGTGGGAAAGGTTTTGGCTGATGAGATATTTTGACTGTTAAATACAACCAGAGGTGTTCAATAAAGAAACCTAGCAATACGAAAAGCAGCAAAGATGGCTAGAATTTAAAAAGACCAGGGGCTGGATTCTCCGTTTTTGGGACTAAGTCCCCACGTCGTCGTGAAAACTGTGGTCTTTTTTGCCAGGAAAACTGGCGTCAAAAATCCACCGATTCCCCATTTTGCTGCGGGCGAGCAGGGAGCCGTCGTAGAGCTCGCATCTCTAGCTGCCAATGCGGCCCCAGCACATCTGGGTCAGAGACCGCACATGCGAAAGCCTGCAGCGGCCGCGCCGTGCTCCATAGCGGACTCAGTCTGCGGATCTGGACCGGCAAAGTAGTGCCCTGCATCGGCCGCTCGCGTGCCCCGGACCGCCTGCCAACATTGCCCCCAGCCCCGAATGACGCCCTCCCTGCCCGCCGGTCGGCCCTCCCCCGACTGCGGCGGTCCCGGACTGAGTCCGCAGCAGCCTAGCGCGGATCCCGTACGATGTGAGCACACGTAAGCCACACCTTCGGGAATTTGGCCAGTTGGCAACGGAGCATCACGGGCGGTAGATACTCGGGCTGATTTTCGGGGGGGGGGCGGAGAATTTAAAAACCGGCGCGGCTCCCGGTTTCGGCGCCAAAACATATTCTCCGCCCCGTCGCCAAACGCGATTTCGGCGGCGGGGAGCAGAGAATCCAGCCCCAGTTTTTAGCTGAAAACTGTCTCCACGTTGAGTCAAAATGGCAAATTGCATTTTTAATAGCAGGCCTGTAATCTGTGAACTGGTGAGGGATATTCTACACTCACCAACCATCCAGAGAAAACACACACACACAATACATTAACATACATATAAACACATGTAATACATTATTACATACCAAGCAGGCAAAGTCCGTTAACACGTACATAAAATCTGTTAACAGAAACTCACGCACACAAATCAACTGCCACTTGTGCAAATTAGTATTTTTTAATAAATACATGCTGGAAAGAGCTGGAGGGAAAAATAACATTTTATCCCAAAGCCATTGTTATAATTCCCATTCAAATACTTGAGCTAACGAATGTAATTGCTCCCATTTCTCATAATTCCCGCCTTGTGTAAGATCAGATGGCTAATCAGCACAGTACACAAATGGAGAGCAATCATGTTGGTAATGGGTATTCCCGATGTATGTAAAATAGCTCAGTTCAGAAAACAATCCCTTCTTTTAGTCAACCAGCTGCTGAACAGCAATTCTAGCCTTACCCAGGTGGTTACAATTAAGCAGCATGGACTCTGTCTCAGTAGAGGTACTGTAGAATAAATATGTTCCTTTATGAGTTCACAGACTACAGGCCTGCTATTAAAAATAGAAATTGCAATTTTGATCCTGAGTGGAGACAGTTTTCAGCTAAAACATAGTGTTCATAACGTTCTAGAAACCCTTGCAGCCGTGACAATCCTATTGCTAGATTTTCTTTATCTATCACCTCCAGCTGTTTTAAACCGACAAAACATCTCATCAGCCAAGACCTTTCACACTGCCCCAATACTAATGAGCAGCAAAGCTCGAACTGAAGGAGCAGAGAAAAAGGGAAAGTCTGTAAATGCTGGAAATTAGAAATACAAATAGAAGATGCTGGAAATACAGAGCAGGCCGGTCAACATTGGAAAAGAGAAAGGACATGTTGGGTGTGGGCTCAATAACTTGAATCACAGGGCTGAGTTCACGTCACACTTCTGAGCACAAAATTGTGACGGCAGCCGGACCAGGCCCCAATTTATATTCGGAAACCGGATAAGACCTCATCAATTTTTTAATTTGTAAACTATAAGGAAAGGATACTTTGTTCCAGAAGAGATTGCATTAACAACTAAGGGTCTTTTATGTTAAAACAAACTTTATTATTAACACAGGATTAACCCCATTAACATCCAAGGAAAAAACAGATTTTCAATTCACAATTGAACAATTCTTACAAAAAAAGAGGAACGAATTTTGAGCTTATTTTCCCATCCCCTTCTAAACATTCAATTGAGCAAAGTCCACTTACACAGATCAAATGCCACTTATTAATACAAGTAACACTCAGTGGCTTACAGAGTTATTCTCAAAGTCCCTGGGGAGAGAAGCTTTCAGAAGTCAGTCTGAGAAACACACCTGTCCTCAGAAAACCGGACCAGGGGCGAAATTCTCCGTTATCGGCGGAAAGTCCGCCGATCGGCGCACAAAACGGCGCAAATCCGACTTGCGTCACGTCGGAAAAATGGGTCGATAGTCTCCGGCCCGAAATGGGCTAGCAGCAACGTAACGGGATCCGCGCTTCCGCAGTGGTTCACGCCGTGCAGCTTCATACGCGCCGCACGGTGTGACGGCTCATAAGGCCGCGCTGCTCCCCCCCCACCCGACTGGAACACCCGACCGGATGGCTGGCCGTCGCTCAGCCCCGAGGTTCGAATCACGCGATGTGGAGGCGCTCCTGGACGCGGTGGAGCAGAGGAGGGACGCCCTGTATCCCGGGCACGGCCGCAGAGTTGCCCCACGCCACAGCCGGCGTCTGTGGAGGGAAGTGGCAGAGGCCGTCAACGCTGTGCCCCTGACACCACGGACAGGCACCCAGTGCCACAAGGTGAACGACCTCGTCAGAGCAGGTAGGGTGAGCCTCCCCATAGCCCGCCTCCCCCATATCCCCCCTCCCCCATATCCCCCCTCCCCCATATCCCCCATATCCCCCTCCCCCATATCCCCCCCTCCCCCATATCCCACATATCCCCCCTCCCCCCATATCCCCCCTCCCCTATATCCCCCCACCTCCCTCCCCCATATCCCCCCTCCCCCATATCCCCATCCCCCATATCCCCCCTCCCCCATATCCCCATCCCCCATATCCCCCCTCCCCATATTCCCCCCTCCCCCATATCCCCCATATCCCCCCCTCCCCCATATCCCCAAGTGAATCCAGCCCTAACCTTAACCTCTGCAATGCACGCGCAACCGATGGCGTGCATTCATATACCTGCCTAACACTGTTGCCTTTTACCCCTGCCCCACCCCCCCACAGGAGAAGCGCGCACACAACAATAGGGAGCATGTGAGGACTGGAGGAGGGCCCGCTGATGAGAGGCCACTGACCGTACACGAGGAAAGGGCCCTGGAACTGGCTGGCGGACCTGAGGACCGGGAGGTTGCTGATGCAGAGGTCGGGGTCGTACTAGCGAGTGAGCCACCGACAGCCCGTCCCCATATCCCCCCCTCCCCTATATCCCCCTCCCCCGTATCACCTGATCACTGCCTGATGTCTAACCATGCATGCTTCATTGTGTATCGCAGGACCAAACGTCCAGGCACCCATCCCCGCAGATGCAGACCGCCCGCAGGGTGCCCCTCGGAGACCACGGGAGACGGAGAGACCCGCACCCTCCAGCATGCGACGCCCGCAGGATGCCCCTCGGAGACCACGGGAGACGGAGAGACCCGGACCCTCCAGCATGCGACGCCCGCAGGATGCCCCTCGCACACCACGGGAGACGGAGAGACCTGGAGCAACAGGGAGACGACACCCCCGTCACGTGCGGGAGCGACCACCCAGCGACGAGGGGGGCAGCCACAGGCCCCCGTCACATCCGAACCAGGACACCACTACCCAGGACACCACTACCCAGGACACCACTACCCAGGACACCACTACCCGGGACACCACTACCCGGGACAGCACTACCCAGGACACCCCTACCCGGGACAGCACTACCCAGGACACCCCTACCCGGGACAGCACTACCCAGGAAGACGAAATACCGGACAGTGACTCAGAGTGGATGGGTGGAGACGAACCCCCACCCCAAAGTGCCATGGACTCAGAGTGGGACGAAGAGCACGACACAACGCCACTGCTGTCACCAACACCCTCCACCATCGCAGAAACACTCACCACGGTTGGGCACTTTAGTGATGAGGCGTCTGGTACACTCACTGGTGCGCACAACACAGCCGTCCCGGTACAGCAGGTGGAGGTAGGAGCAGCAGAGGGACCCGGCGGTCGGAGGGCAGCCCAGCCCAAGCGAACATCTGCCGCCCAGATGGATCCCGGGTTCCTGCAGTTACCACACCCACACATAGAGATCCGATGCAACCACCGACCCGGAGACGAGCGAAGAGGGTGACGGGCGGCTTGCGGCGGTCGCAGGTGGAGGAGTCCACCCACGTCCAGGAGCTGGGAGTGGTGCCGGTCATGCGTGCCACCCAGGCTGACACCGCACGGGTGGCGTCCGCGGTGGAGGCAATGGGTGCGACGGTGTCAGACATGGGGAACGGTTTGCGAGGCCTGGGGCCTTCCGTGCAGGCGGCGTCTGTGGCCCAGGAAATGGCTGCCCTCTCACAGGAGGCCATGAGCCAGTGCCAGCGCCAGATGGCAGAGGCGCTCAACGCCATAGCCCAGTCTCAGCAGGCCATGGCCCAGTCTCTGCAGGCCATGGCCCAGTCTCAGCAGGCCATGGCCCAGTCTCTGCAGGCCATCGCTGAGGGCATCGGCGCCAGTGGCCATGTGCGAGCCGGCGTCGCACTGTCACAGACAGGGTTTGCCAACCCCCTGGGCTCCATGGCTGCAAACCTGCAGACCCCTGTTGATACCAGCACGGGCCTCCAGGACTGGCAGCGCCAGATGTCGGGGGGGCGTCGGATGGCCAGTCCGTTCGCATCCCCCACCCATGTAGAGGCCTGGGGGCCATCGGGCACCCCGAGGGAGGAGGAGGTGGTGTGGTCCGTCCCGGCTCCCTCTGTAGGGGAGGTCCCGGTACACCGCGACACCTCGGACTCCCCCCCTTCCGTCCCAGGTGCATCGGGTGGGCAACGGGCAGGACAGGCTGGCAGCTCGCCATCCCAGTCACCCGGGCCGCAGCCTGGCCCATCTAGGCCAGGACGCCCCAGGAAACGGCCGCCAAAGGGATCCAGTGTCAGAGGGCAGGAATCACAGGAGCCCACCTCCAGTTCTGCTGTACCGTCTGGGGAACCACGTAGACGTAGTCAAAGGGCCCGTAAGGCCAAACAATTAGACACTGAGTAAGTTGGCACGGGTGCAGGGCACAGGTGAGTTTTAGGGGCTAGGGCACGTGCATGAACTCCTATGGTTATTAAAGTCAATGTTACACCTACCGAAGCTGCCTTTGTGCTCTGTCCAAAGTGTGCGGGGGTGTCATGTACGTTGAGCGCAAGTGTGTGTGTGAGGGGTGGTCTTACCTCAGCCCCAGGTGAGTCTGCCCCCTTCCCCCTGGGCCGCCATCAACATCCCCCGGGCAGAGGACGGGACCGTGCGCTGCAGTGTCACAGCCGCATGCAGGGATGGTCCGGGTGGATGGTGGTACTGTGGCCATGGGTCAGACATAGTCCAACGATGTAGAGCCAGGAGCTCATCGCAGGGCGGGTTGTCATCATCCTCCATGGCCTGCGATAGACACGCGTCCACCCGCAACTGTGTGAGCCCGGCCCGTTGTGCCGCAGGTGGATCGGCAATGGGGGGGGGGGGTGGGGGGGGGGGGTGTGCATGCGGGTGGGGTGGGTGGGGTTGGGGAGGGGGGTGAGGGTGCTGGGTGGGTGGATGGGTGGGGGGTGTGGGTGGTCGGCTGTTGCCATGGTGTGCGGTCTGTGGCCATACTACCCGATTCCCACGCCCATCTAGTCAGTGAAGCGGGCGTCTATCAGTCTGTCCCGTGCCCGCTGGGCCAGCCGGTAACGGTGGACAGCCACCCGCCTGTGTCTACCCCGTCTGCCCTGACCATTGCCCCCATCCCCCTCATCTGGGGAGGACTGGGCCTCTTCCTGCTGCTCCTCCACTCCGCCTCCTCTGCCTGCGGCACATCGCCCCTCTGCTGGGCTATGTTGTGCAGGACGCAGCACACCACAATGATGCGGCCGACCGTATCTGACCGATACTGGAGGGCGCCCCCAGAGAGGTCCAGGCACCTGAAACGCATCTTCAGCACACCAAAGCACCTCTCGATCACTCCCCTTGTCGCTACATGGGCATCATTGTAGCGGTTCTCCGCCTCATTGCGTGGCCTCCGTATAGGCGTCATCAGCCACGATCGCAATGGGTAGCCCCTGTCGCCCAGCAACCAGCCCCTCAGCCGGGGATTGCGTCCCTCGTACATGCCGGGGATGGATGACCGCGACAACACGAATGAGTCGTGTACACTGCCTGGGTGACGGGCGCAGACGTGCAGGATCATCATGCGGTGGTCGCAGACCACCTGTACGTTCATCGAATAGGTCCCCTTCCTATTAGTGAACACGGCCCTGTTATCTGCAGGTGGCCGCACGGCGACGTGCATCCCATCGATCGCGCCCTGGACCATGGGGAACCCGGCCACGGCAGACAAGCCCACGGCCCGGGCATCTTGGCTGGCCCGGTCCACGGGGAAGCGGATGTAGCGGTGCGCCATGGCATATAGGGCATCTGTCACTGCCCGGATGCACCGGTGCACCGATGTCTGCGATATGCCGGACCGGTGCCTGGAATGACCCCGTTGCATAAAAGTTCAGGGCCACCGTAACCTTGACGGACACGGGGAGAGGGTGTCCCCCCGCCAGTACCACGCGGTGACAGGTGTGCCAGCAGGTGGCAGATGTGTGCCACGGTTTCCCCGGCTCATCCGGAGTCTCCTCCTGCATTCCCGGTCCGTGAGGTCCTGGTATGACTGCCGGGGCCGGTACACACGGGGCGCCCTCGGGTGCCTCCGTTGCCGTGGGGCCGCGACGTCCTCCTCCCCCTCCTCGTCCTGTCGGTCAGGTGTCCCTGCAGCCTGGGCGGCTGCCGCCTGCGCCGCCTCTCTGGCACGCTCCTCCTCCTCCTCCTCCTCCTCCTCCTCATCCAGGGCAACATAGACATGAGCGGCTGCCACCACGGCGGCCAACATCGCTGGATGATCTGAAAACATGACGGCCTGGTGGGGGGGGGGGAGGGGAACGACGACATGTCATCATTGCCCATATCCCCTCCTCCCCCAGCCAGGTGGCATGGACCGCATGGGTCCAACTGTTGGGAGGCTGGCACCTGGCCAGGTGGACCAACTCACTTGCCCTCCCATCCCCCTCCTCGGCACGGACTCCCCCCCAACCTCCACCCCAGCACAGACCCTCCCCCCAACCCCCAACCTCCACCCCGGCACGGCACGGACCCCCCCCAACCTCCACCCCAGCACGACCCCCCCCAACCTCCACCCCGGCACGGCACGGACCCCCCCCAACCTCCACCACAGCACGGACCCCCCCCCAACCCCCAACCTCCACCCCGGCACGGCACGGACCCCCCAAACCCCCAACCCGGCATGGACCCCCCCCACCTCCACCCCGGCACGGACCCCCCCCCCAACCTCCACCCCGGCACGGCACGGACCCCCCCCAACCTCCACCCCAGCACGGACCCCCCCCCCAACCTCCACCCCGGCACGGCACGGACCCCCCCCAACCTCCTCCCCAGCACGGACCCCCCCCCTAACCTCCACCCCGGCACGGCACGGACCCCCCAACCTCCACCCCAGCACGGACCCCCCCCCCAACCCCCAACCTCCACCCCGGCACGGACCCCCCTCCCGGCACTCCCCCGGAGCCCAGCCTACTCTAACCACCCCCCCCCCCCGCCACACACACACACACACAAGCCGAGACACACCTCTCCTCACGCAATCAGACTGCGGCCACGCCATTGCCTGCCCAGAGCCAACCCCCCAGGCCGTCACTCACCTCCTCGCTGGTCGGCGTGAGCCTGGAGCACCGGGTCACGCCGATGAAAAGGAGGTTTGATTCACGTCGACGTGAACGGTCATCACGTCGACGGGACCTTCGGCCCATCCGGAAGGGAGAATATCGGCAGGCCGAAAATCGGCTGCCTTGCGCAGACCCGTGACATTCTCCGCGGCAGCGGCGCCATTAACGCCCCGCCGACTTTTCTCCCTTCGGAGACTTCGGCGGGGGCGGATGCGGGATTCACGGCGGCCAACGGCCATTCTCCGACCCTCTGGGGGGTCGGAGAATGACGCCTCAGAACTCTAAAAATGAAACTGAAAGCAGCAGACACAGGGCAGGGCTAAAAAAACTAAATCAAAACCAGCCCGTCCCATGAGTGACACCACAGTCTGCCTAATCACAGTTTAAGCAGACACATAATCTGGATAATTTAACCTAAATTATTTTAATAACTTTATTGCAGGGCCTTATTGGATCTCCCCAGGGCCCGGTGGGATCTTCCCAGGGCCTGATGGGATCTCCTCAAGGCCTGATGGGATCTACCCCAGAATACTGAAGGAGGCTAGAGGAAATTGCTGAGGCCTTGACAGAAATCTTTGGATCCTCGCTGTCCTTCAGGTGATGTCCCGGAGGACTGGAGAATAGCCAATGTTGTTCCTTTGTTTAAAAGGGTAGCAAGGATAATCCCGGGAACTACAGGCTGGTGAGCCTTACGTCAGTGGTAGGGAAATTACTGGAGAGAATTCTTCGAGACAGGATCTACTCCCATTTGGAAGCAAATGGACGTATTAGTGAGAGGCAGCATGGTTTTTGTGAAGGGGAGGTCGTGTCTCACTAACTTGATAGAGTTTTTCGAGGAGGTCACAAAGATGATTGATGCAGGTAGGGCAGTGGATGTTGTCTATATGGACTTCAGTAAGGCCTTTGACAAGGTCCCTCATGGCAGACTGGTACAAAATGTGAAATCATACAGGATCAGGGGTAAGCTGGCAAGGTGGATACAGAACTGGCTACGTCATAGAAGGCAGAGAGTAGCAATGGAAGGGTGCTTTTCTGATTGGAGGGCTGTGACTAGTGGTGTTCCACAGGGGTCAGTGCTGGGACCTTTGCTGTTCGTAGTATATATAAATGATTTGGAGGAAAATGTAACTGGTCTAATTAGTAAGTTTGCAGACGACACAAAGGTTGGTGGAATTGCGGATAGCGATGAGGACCGTCAGAGGATACAGCAGGATTTAGATCGTTGGAGACTTGGGTGGAGAGATGGGAGATGGAGTTTAATCCGGACAAATGTGAGGTAATGCATTTTGGAAGGTCTAATGCAGGTAGGGAATATACAGTGAATGGTAGCACCCTCAAGAGTATTGACAGTCAGAGAAATCTAGGTGTACAGGTCCACAGGTCACTGAAAGGGGCAACACAGGTGGAGAAGGTAGTCAAAAAGGCATACGGCATACGTGCCTTCATTGGCCGGGGTATTGAGTTTAAAAATTGGCAAGTCATGTTGCAGCTGTATAGAACCTTAGTTAGGCCACACTTGGAGCATAATGTTCAATTCTGGTCACAACACTACCAGAAGGATGTGGGGGCTTTAGAGAGGGTGCAGAAGAGATTTACCAGGATGTTGCCTGGTATGGAATGCATTAGCTATGAGGAGAGGTTGAATAAACACGGTTTGTTCTCACTGGAACGACGAAGGTTGAGGGGCGACCTGATAGAGGTCTACAAAATTATGAGGGGCATAGACAGAGTGGATAGTCAGAAGCTTTTTCCCAGGGTAGAGGGGTCAATTACTAGGGGGCATAGGTTTAAGGTGCGAGGGGCAAGGTTTAGAGGAGATGTACGAGGCAAGTTTTTTTACAGAGGGTAGTGGGTGCCTGGAACCCGCTGCCGGAGGAGGGTGGTGGAAGCAGGGACGATAGTGACGTTTAAGGGGCATCTTGACAAATACATGAATAGGATGGGAATAGAGGGATACGGACCCCGGAAGTGCAGAAGATTTTCGTTTAGACGGGCAGCATGGTCGGCACAGGCTTGATGGGCCGAAGGGCCTGTTCCCGTGCTGTACTTTTCTTTGTTCTTTGTTCAACAGACACATAATACAATATACATAAAAAATTCCTCCATTCATCACAAAATCCAGGCTGCCAACCCAGTGTTCTACTGGAGACAAATGCACACGGGACACAGGGTAATTTGATAATGTCGATTCAAAATTGGCTTAGTTATAGGATATGGAGGGCTGCTTTAGTGACTGGAACCCAGTGTCCAGTGGCATACCATAGGGATCTGTACTGGGTTCCCTAGGGGCTGGTTTAGCACAGTGGGCTAAATAGCTGGCTTGAAAAGCAGAACATTGCTAGCAGCGCGGGTTCAATTCCCGTACCAGCCTCCCCGAACTGGCGCCAGTATGTGGCGACTAGGGGCTTTTCACAGTAACTTCATTGAAGCCTACTTGTGACCATAAGCAATTATTATTATTCGTAATTTATTTAAACAACATAGATGACTATGTGGGGGATAGAATCAGTAGGTTTGTGGCTGACACAAAGATTGGCCGGGTGGTTAATAGTGAGGTTGCATGTCTTGGGTTACAGGAAGATGTAGACGGAATGGTCAATAAGCAGAAAAGTAGCAGATGGAATTTAACCCTGAAAAGTGTGAGGTGATACACTTTGGAAGGAGTAATTTGACAAGGAAGTATTCAATGAACGGCATGATACTGGGAAGTTCCAAGGAACAAAGGAACCTTTGGTGTGTTTGTCCATAGATCCCTGAAGGTGGGAGCGCAGGTTAATAGGGTTGTGAAAAAGGCATATGTGACACTAACCTTTATCAATCTAGGCATAGATTACAGAAGCAGAGAGGTCATAACAAGTTGTATAGAACTTTGGTGAGGCCACAGCTGGAGTACTGTGTACAGTTCTGGTCACCACATTATAGGAAAGATGTGATTGTACTGAAGTGGGTGTAGACGAGATTCACCAGGATGTTGCCTGGGATGGAACATTTAAGTTATGAAGAGAGGTTGGATAGGCTTGGGTTGTTTTCTCTGCAGCAGAGAAGTCTGGGGGGGGGGGGGGGGGGCGACCTGATTGAGGTTGTACAAGATTGAGGGGCATGGACAGGGTGGATAAGGAGCAGCTGTTCCCCTTAGTTGAAGGGTCTGTCACGAGGGCAGACCAGTTCAAGGTAAGGGGCAGGAGGGTTCGGGAGATTTGAGGAAAAACTGTTTTACCCAGAGGGTGGTGATGGTCTGAAATGCAATGCACTGGCAGGGAGGGTGGTAGGGGCGGGTTGCCTCACATCCTTTAAAAAGTACCTGGATGAGCACTTGGCACGTCATAACATTCTGTGACAAAAGACATCTTTCAGATGAGATGTTAAACCAAGGCCTCATGATGGGTGTAAAAATTCCAAGATACAATCTGAAGATTCTTCCCTGTATTGTGGCCAATATTTATATCTCAGTGATCTGTTCATTATCATATTGCTGTTTGTTGGGCTTGTTATGTGCAAATTAGCTGCCCAATTTCCTACATTACAACAGTAATTATAATTCAAAAGCACTTCTTTGGTTGTAAAGTGCTTTGGGATGTCCTGAGATCATGAAATATGTTACAACTGCAAGTTCTTTCATGTACCTGAAATGGTGGGGAATGCTTTGGAAAAATAAGACGAACAAAAAGCAAGCACACATAACAGCACAATGACAAAGAGTGAGATTTGAAGTATTTCCAATTTGATTCACAATGTTCGAAAGTCGACTCATTATATCCTGGTCTCCTATTTCTCAGCTATATGCTGCCCTTTGGCAACATCTTGCTTTCCTGTGCCCCTCTTGATCCCTCCTCCTCTGTCTCGAAACTGCCTGACTGCTTGTCAGACATTCAATAGCCAAAGAACTGAAATTTCCTTGATATGAATACTGAGAAGACAGAAACTATTGTCTTTGGTCGCTGTAACAAACTCTAGTCCCCTTGGCACCGTCTCCATCCCTCTCCCTGGAAACTGACTTGAGGTAAGATGCTCTGGGCACCCCTCAGCGTGTTTCTTGGCGTTAGGAGACGGCAAGCCTTTGGTTGGTGTCCCGTCGCTTTCAATGGAATTTCCCATTGAATCCACCCCACGCTACCGATAACCTGCGGCGGGAGTGCACTATAGGTGGGATCAGAAAATCCCGCTGGCGTGAACAGCTGGAACATCTCACTATTGACTCCAAGATTAACTTTTTTTTTTCAGAAACATTTTATTAGGGTATTTGTAGGTTTTATAATAATGATAACAACCACATAATCATGGTACATAAAACATTTCCATCTCTATCACGTTCTTTGCATCCCCAACAATGAAACAATAGAAAGTCGACGAACAGCTGCCACCTCCGGATGAACCCTAACATTGACCCCCCTTAAGGCGAACTTTATTTTCTCGAGACTGAGAGACCCAGCCATGTCACTAACCTAGGCCTCTACACTCGGGGGCTTCGAGTCCCTCCACATTAACAAGATCTGTCTCCGGGCTACCAGGGAGGCAAAGGCCAAAACGTCAGCCTCTTTCGTCCCCTGAACTCCCGGCTCTTCGGAGACTCCAAAGGTTGCCATCTCTGGACTCGGCACCACCCGTGTTTTAAGTATCGTGGACATAGCCTCAGCAAAACCCTGCCAAAACCTCTCAGCTTCGGGCATGCCCACATGGCTGGCCCTCCGACGCACCTCGCACACCTGTCCTCTACCCCAAAAAATGTGTTCATCCAGGCCACTGTCATGTGTGCCCGGTGGACTACCTTACCTTGTATCAGGCTGAGCCTGGCACATGATGAGGATGTGTTAACCCTGCTTAAGGCATCCGCCCACAGACCCGCCTCTATCTAGCCCCCTAGCTCATCTTCCCACTTGCCCTTTAGCTCCTCTATCGCAGTTTCCTCCGACTCCACAAGCTCTTTGTAGTTATCCAATACCTTCCCCTCTCCCACCCATGTTCTGGAAACTACCCTGTCCTGTATCCCCGGTGGTGGCAGGAGCGGAAAGGTCGGAACCTGCCTTCTCAGAAAATCCCGTACCTCCAGATACCTAAACCTATTCCTTGCTGGCAGTTCAAATTTCTCCTCCAAATCCTTCAAGCTAGGGAATCTCCAGTCTATAAATAGAGCTCCCATCCTCTCAATTCCTGCTCTCTGCCATCTCCGAAACCCTCCATCCAGGCTTCCCGGCACAAACCGATGGTTGTTGTAAATTGGGGCCCAGACCGATGCTCCGTCCGCTCACCTATATTTCCTCCACTGCCCCCAGACTCTCAGAGCTGCCACTACCACCGGGCTTGTGGAGGGCCGGCGAGAACGGCAGAGGTGCTGTTATCAGTGCCCCCAAACATGTGTTCTTACACGATGCCATCTCTACTCGCTCCCACACCGACTCCCCTCCCACACTACCCACTTCCTAATCATGGCTATATTAGCCGCCCAGTAATAGCCACAAATGTCTGGCAGCGCCAACCCACCCTCCCCCCGATTACGCTCCAGCAACACTTTCTTCACTCGCGGGGTTTCACCTGCCCACACAAAGCCCCAAATCACCTTATTCACTCGTTTTTAAAAAGCCCTCAGGATAAAGATGGGGAGACATAGAAAGGCAGTTAGAAATCTGGGGACGACCATCATTTTCACGGTCTGTACCGTCCCCACCAGTGACAGCGGGAGCATGTCCCATCTCGTAAAGTCGTCCTTCATTTGTTCTACCAGCCGGGACAACTTTAACTTTAACTCCCATTCCCGTGTCACACCTGGATTCCCAGATAGCGAAAGATCCTTCCTACCATTCTAAATGGCAGCTCTGCAGTCTCGGATCGCAAACATCTTGCTTTTTCCCATTTCAATTTATACCCCGAGAACCTGCCAAATTCCCCTAAGATCCACATGATCTCCCCCATCCCCTTTAACGGGTCCGAAATGTACAGGAGCAGGTCACCCGCGTAAAGCGAGACCCGATGCTCCACCCACTCCCCCCGACCAACCCTTTCCAGTTCCTGGAAGCTCTTAACACCATAGCCAATGGCTCTATGGCCAGAGCAAACAACAGCGGGGAGAGGGGACACCCTTGTCTTGTCCCTCGGTGCAGCTTAAAATAGCCCGACATCCGCTGATTCGTACACACACTTGCCACTGGTGCCTGATACAGCAACCGCACCCAATCAATGAAGCCCTGTCCAAACCTGAACCTTCCACAAATAAATCCACTCCACCCGATCAAAGGCCTTCTCTGCATCCATCGCAACTACCACCTCCATCTCCCCCCTCTGAGGGCATCATGATAACATTTAAGAGCCTTCTAACATTGGCCGTGAGTTGCCTGCCCTTTACAAACCCCATCTGGTCTTCCCCTATCACCCCTGGGACACAGTCCTCTATCCTTGTGGCCAGTATCTTAGCCAGCAGTTTGGCATCCACATTCAATAGGGAGATCGCCTGTATGACCAACATTGCTCAGGGTCCTTCTCCCGTTTCAGAATTAATGAGATCGAGGGCTGCAACATTGTTGGGGGGAAGACTCCCCTCTCCCTTGCCTCATTAAATGTCCTCACCAGGAGTGGGCCCAATATCTCTGAGAACTTCTTGTAGAATTCTACCGGGTAGCCGTCCGGTCCCGGGGCCTTGCCCGACTGCATGACCTCCAGCCCCTCCATTATTTCCTCCATTTCAATTGGGGCTCCCAGCCCTTCCACCACTTCTTCCATCATCCTCGGGGACCTCAGCTGACCCAAGAACTGCCTCATCCCCTCCACCCCAGCCGGGCGTTCTGACTCATATAACTTGCTAAAAAAGTCCTTTAGCACCTCATTCACCCCATACTGGGTCCAGGACCGCATTCCCACCTCTGTTCTTTACTCTCCCTATCTCCCTGGCCGCATCCCTTTTCCTCAGCTGGTGCGCTAGCATTCTACTGGCCTTTTCCCCATACTCATACACCGCTCCCCTTGCCTTCCTCAGTTGTTCCATCGCAATGAAATCTATGAAATCGCCTACCCTGTAGATAACAACCCAAACTCCACCTGTAACCTCCGCCGCTCCTTCAGTCGTCCCGCGTCCATGCTTCAGAATATTTCCTATCCACCTAGAGTATCTCCCCAACCAATCTATCCAACACCATGATTGCCGAATACTCGGTATCAACCACCCTGGCAGTAGAGCCCTGCTCAGGATAAAAAAGTCGATCCGAGAGTATACCTTGTGGACATGGGAGAAAAAAGAAAACGCCTTCACTCTTGGCCATCCAAACCTCCATGTGTCTACTCCCCCAGCTCCCCCCCCCCTCTGCTCCATAAACCCCTTTAATTACATCGCTACGGCTGGCACGCTCCCTGTCCTAGATTTTGACCGGTTCAATCCTGCATCAATGACTACTGAAATCCATGCCCCCATGATCAGATTATGTGACCCTAGGTCCGGGATCTTACCTAACACCCGCCTCATAAATTCCACATCATCCCAGTTTGGTGCGTATACATTCATGAGTACTACCATATCCCCTCAATTTCCCACTCACCATAATGTACCTGCCCCCCCCCACATCTGACACGATTCTCCCTGCCTCAAATGCTACCCGTTTGTTAATCAGGATCGTGACCCCCCTGGTCTTAGAGCCCAGCCCTGAATGAAATACCTGGCCAACCCACCCCTTCCTCAATCTGGTCTGGTCCATAACCTCTAGGCGTGTGGCTTGTAACATTGCCACGTCCGCCTTCAATCCCCTCAGATGCGCGAACACGCAAGCTCTCTTAACCGGCCCATTTAGGACTCTGACGTTCCAAGTAATCAGCCTAGTTGGGGGTGGGGGGGGGGGGGGGGGGGGGGGGGGGGCTTCGGGGGGGAGGGGGGCTTCCCGCCGCCCCTCTCCCCCTGCCGATTAGACATCACCCTTCTTAGGCTAGCCGCCAGCTCGTGTCCCTCGGCTCCTTGGGCCCGCCCTCGGGCATCCACCGTCCTCGACCTCCCCTTTGTCCTCCCCTGGAGCAGCTCCCCCACACCCCTCCCTCCTGCCAAGTAAAAGCACCAGAAACCCAACCCCATATATCAAACTTATCACCTGCTCACCCCCCACTGCGCTTCTGTGAGCTTGCTAACCTTGCAGTAGAAACAGTAGAAAAAATCCCTCCACCCAACTTCCAATGGAACAGAGTTAACTTTACATTTCTGAGCAGCTGTTCAAACATGTTATCACAACAAAAAACAAATATAAAAAAGGAAGGGGCAAAAGCAACCAAAGAAGAAAAAAAAGGGAACAGGAAACAACAATAACCCCTTGTTACAGAGAGCACTGGGCATATTCAAAACAACACAGAAATGATTTTGACCAAATCGCCACCGCAATGCCCTCCCCCAAGGTTCAGTGATCTTAATCCACTGCTAGCCTTATGTCCTTGATAAAGTTCATAACTTCGTCTGGTGATTCAAAATAAAGTTCCTGACCCTCAAACGTGACCTAAAAACGCGCTGGATACAACATCCTGAACTTCACCCCCTTCTTGAAGAGGGCCTCTTAAATCCGGCTCGCTTTTTGCCCAGTTCTGCGCCCAGGTCCTGGTAGATGCGCAACTCACAGATCTCCCGCACACAGCTCCGTACCTGCTTGGCCCACCGCAAAATCTGTTCCTTGTCCAGGAACCGGTGCATTTGCACCACCATCGCTCTCGGCGGTTCATTCGCTCGTGGCTTCCTTGCAAGAGCTCTATGCGCTCTGTCCACTTCCAAGGGTTGCGTAAATGCCCCATCTCCATCAACCTTTCCAGCATATTTGCCACGTATGCCCTCACGTCCGATCCCTTGCTGCCCTCCGGGAGGCCGACGAACCTCAGGTTCTGTCTCCTGGACCTGTTCTCCAAGACCTCCAACTTCTCCTGCAACCTTTTCTGGTGGTCCTTCATCAGCCCCACCTTGGCCTCCAAAGCGATTAAATGGTCCTCTTGCTCGGACACCTTTTTCTCCACCTTCTGAATCGCCTCTCTGTGGGTATCTAGTCCTGTTCAACCCGATCAATCGATACCTTAATCGGGTCCAGAGTATCTTTCGTTAGCTTGGCGAAGCTCTCCTCAAAGAACTTCACCAGCTGTACCTTCGACCACTGTGCCACCACCCCAGGATCCTGCATCTGCGCCATGTTTTCCTGCACTGCCGGCTCTGCACGCGTCTTCCTTGCTTGACTATGTCTCCTTACACGGCCACTTCTAATCCAACACTCCATACACTGGTGGGGGATTTCTCCTCACTGTCTCACTCTCCACCGATTTATTCCAGTAAAATTCCCCAAAAAACGGTGAGAAAAGGTCCAAAAGTTTTGTCACAAGCGGGAGCTACCAAATGTGCGACCTCCTACTCATGGCCGCCACCGGAAGTCTAAGATGAACCTCTGACCTCGTATCTATAGCATATGTAAAGACCGCCTATTTTCAGCTCAGTGACATCGCCTGACTCCATCCTTGCTTCAGCTCATCTGCTGCTGAAACCCTCACCCATGCCTTTGCTACCTCGAGACTTGATATTTCTCATGCTGTATAAATGCAAATTGCAGTGGTTATTAAATACGGATAAATGGTTGGCATGTTGCGTGATAAAAACAGCTTGATGGAGTTTGAATATTGCAATAAATCACAAGTGTGAAGTTTAAAGGAAGATAAGCCCACGGGGAACATGTTCCATTCATAGGGATGAATTTTCCACCTTGCGACAGAGGACTCACCAGTGACCCCCACCCTCCGAATCAGCTGTCTCCTCCTGGTGAGACTGGCAGCTCTGAATGTCTCTGCCACTACCTCCCAGGCAAGGCAGTGTTCAGGGAGGGCAGGCTTGAGTCTGCGGCCCACCAGGGGGAAGAGGGTGTCACTCTGCTTCTCACGAGCATGGAACTGTGAGCCCACCTCGGGCTCCCGGCCTCAGAGGAAGGGGAGAGAGGGGGGGGGGGGGGGGGGGGGGGGGGCAGGTCTTCTCTGAATCATTGTCGTGGCTGCAGTGAGTGTGTGGTAAGTGGAGTGCTTAAAAACAGCTCCAGCTGCCATGCTCTTTAGTGACAACTCCATTCCCAGTGATTAGAACACCCGCCGGGCTGGGAATTGCTCTCATTTCGCGCCGGCAAAGTGCTGGCCTATTTGCAGTTTCTGACTTGCTTCGCGAAAAGCGTCCCCCTCAACGGGAATGCGAATCACACGCAGTTCAAGCCTGGTGGCAACACTTAGGGCACGATTTAATGGCTGTGTCATTGATTCGGGACACGGCGTGGCCAGTAGATTTTGTGAGAGGCCTCTTGCGAGATTCACCTGGCTCACCACAAATCGCGAGACTAAACGGGATCTCACGAGATGTCACGATCTGGGTCCTGCCCACAATGGCCAGGACCTAAATTTGCATACTGAAGTGTGACGTTTGGCACAGTTAAATATGCACCAGCCGGATCTAACCAGCGCCCGGGATGAAATCCCCTCGCAGAGGAGATACAAGCCAGAAGCCGTTTAGCACTGGTCTCCACAAATGGGGACCAGGTGGGATGGTACTTGGAGGGGAGGGTGGGTCTCCCAGGTGATTGGAGTCCATCTGCATATTCAACTGTGCCTAACATCACACTTTAATCTGCAAATTTAGGTCCTGGCCATTATGGGCAGGACCCAGATTGTGACATCTCGCGAGGTCCCGTTAGACTCTCAGCCTCTGGGCAGGGTGGCACCCTGGCACTGATGATGACACCTGGGCACAGCCAGCCTGGCACCCTGGCAGTGCCACTCGGGTGCCAACATGCCACTGTCAGGATTCCCAGGCAACACTGCTAGGCTGATAGGGGCACTGCCATGGTGCCAGGTTGGCAGTGCCATGGTGACAAGATGGCATTTTGCCCAATCTGGGAATCAGGCCCAGGAGTTCCCTGCACTTATGAGGTGGGTTGCAGGAAGCTTGAAGACCCTTCAACAGGCAGGTTGTGGCATTGAGGGGGGGGTCCAGGGGTTGTGTTGAGAGAACGAGAGATCGGGCGTCATTTTCTCTTCATGCACTGACGAGCTTGAAGTTAAGTGTGGTCTTAAAAGCCTTGCCTGCCGAAGCCTGAAAAAAATAACAGAATCCTGTTCAATAGTGGGGTCATTCCCAGCAACAAAGCTGCCCACAACAGGGCTCTTTTTCTATCAAATTGCATCCTTAGTCACCCAAATGGAGAATTCGGCCCATTATGTTTCCCTAACCTTCATATGCAAACACAGGATATACCATTGTACTCGTATGAAACTCACCTAGATTGTACTCGCTGTCACATCAAATTCAGTAATTTCAGGTCTGGTGTTTGTTCCATATGAGCTTCATTCATTGCAAAGGGAACTGGCACCTGAGATTGGTTAGGAAATAAACCCACAGCGGCCGAACTCCAGAATTAAACCTTGTCAGTTGGATACAGCTGCATGCTCCACCAGTAGAGGGCGTTCAATGGTTGGGAGCTTCTGGATGAATACCCAGAGCATTACATAAGAGCCAGGTTTCCTTAACAGTGAACATCAGACCCCCCGCCAGGTCGGAGAATCGCCGGGGGCTGGCGGGAATTCCGCCCCCGCTGGTTGCCGAATTCTCCGGCACCCGATATTCAGCGAGGGCGGGAATCGCGCCTCGCCAGTCGGCACGCCCCCCCCGGCGATTCTCCGGCCCGCGATGGTTATAAGTTTCTGCTCGGCGATTGTCTGCGGGAACACTTCAGCAATCAAGGGCATTCAGCCTCTGATCTCCGGGTAAGCGTTCTCCAAGCCTTCAGGACGCGCGACAATGCGGAATCGCCGAGCAGAAACTTATAGCCAAGTTCCGCACACATGAGTGCGGCCTCAACCCGGACCTGGGATTCATGTCACATTACATTCATCCCCCACCATCTGGCCTGCAAAATCCTACCAACTGTCCTGGCTTGATACAATTCACACCTCTTTAACCTGGGGTTACCCCATCTCTGGATCTGTAAAGATTTAATCACCTGCTAATGCTCGCATTCCAAGCATTGTTTGGCATCTTTGAATCTGTCTATATATGTGTTTCTGGAACAGACCTCTTCATTCACCTGAGGAAGGAGCAGCGCTCCGAAAGCTAGTGACATCGAAACAAACCTGTTGGACTTTAACCTGGTGTTGTAAGACTTCGTACTGTGCTCACCCCAGGCCAACGCCGGCATCTCCACATCATGGTTCCCAAAAGTAGGCAGGAGACTAGTGGATGGGCTGGGGGCCCCGATTAGAACGGAGGAGGTATTGGAGGGCCTAAAGGACATGCAGGCGGGGAAAGCCCCGGGACCGGATGGATACCCAGTAGAGTTTTACAAGAAGTTCTCGGAGATAGTGGGACCGGTCCTGACAAGGGTTTTTAATGAGGCAAGTGACAGAGGGACCCTGCCACCGACGATGTCGCAAACCACCATCTCGCTGATACTGAAGCGGGACAAGGACCCGGAATCCTGCGGGTCATACAGGCCGATCTCCCTGATCAATGTGGATGCCAAGCTCCTGGCCAAGGTCCTGGCGATTAGAATTGAGGACTGCGTACTGGAGGTGATTGGGGACGATCGGACAGGGTTTGTGAAAGGCAGGCAGCTGACCGCTAACTTGAGAAGATTGCTTAATGTGATCATGATGCCCCCAACGGGCAAGGAGGTGGAGATAGTGGTGACGATGGACGCTGAGAAGGCCTTCGACCGGGTGGAGTGGGGCTATTTGTGGGAGGTGCTTGGACGGTTTCGGTTCGGGGAGGGACTGATTAATTACAGATTTTACAGAATTTACAGTGCAGAAGGAGGCCATTCGGCCCATCGAGTCTGCACCGGCTCTTGGAAAGAGCACCCTACCCAAGGTCCACACCTCCACCCTATCCCCATAACCCAGTAACCCCACCCTACACTAAGGGCAATTTTGGACACTATGGGCAGTTTAGCATGGCCAATCCACCTAACCCGCACATCTTTGGACTGTGGGAGGAAACCGGAGAACCCGGAGGAAACCCACGCACACACGGGGAGGATGTGCAGACTCCGCACAGACAGTGACCCAAGCCGGAATCGAACCTGGGACCCTGGAGCTGTGAAGCATTTGTGCTAACCACTATGCTACCGTGCTGCCCTATATTGGGTCAGACCAGGCTTCAAAAGCTAGCATTAGGACGAACAGGATAATGTCAGATTATTTCAGACTACACCCCGGGACCAGACATGGGTGCCCACTCTCCCCGTTGCTGTTCACGCTGGCCATAGAGCCGTTGGCAATGGCGTTGAGAGCTGCGAAGGGGTGGAAGGGAATGACTAGGTGGGGGTGGAACATAGGGTCTCTCTCTATGCGGACGACCTGCTCCTGTACGTGTTGGACCCACTGGCCAGGATGGAAAATATACTGAAAACATTGAGGAAGTTCGGCCGGTTTTCAGGGTACAAATTAAATATGGCCAAGAGTGAGATGTTTATGGTGCAGGCAAGGGGCCAGGAGAATAGACTGAAGGAGCTGCCATTTAGGCTGGTGGAGAAAAGTTTCCGGTACTTGGGGATACAGGTGGCACGAGACTGGGGCAGGTTACACAAGTTAAATTTGACTAGGGTGGTGGAACAAATGAAGAGGGAGTTTCGGAGATGGGATGCACTCCCGCTGTCACTGGCGGGGAGGGTGCAGACTGTAAAGATGACAATCCTCCCTAGATTTCTGTTCATCTTCCAGAGCCTCCCGATCTTTATCCCACGGTCCTTCTTCAAAAGGACCGGCAAAATCATCAGCTTTGTCTGGGCGGGAAAATCCCCGCGGGTGAAGAAGGCAATGCTTGAAAGGAGCCGCAGCGAGGGGGGACTGGCATTGCCGAGTCTGATCAACTACTACTGGGCGGCTATCATAGCCATGATAAGGAAGTGGATGGTGGGTACGGGGTCTATCTGGGAGCGAGTGGAGGCGGCTTTGTGCAGGGGCACCAGTTTGGCAGCCCTGGTCACGGCTCCCCTACCACTGTCGCCGGCCAGGTACTCCACCAGCCCGGTAGTGGGGGTGGCCCTGCGGATATGGGGCCAGTGAAGGAGGCATGTGGGGGGGTTGCGTCTGTCTGGGCTCCAATATGTGATAACCATCGATTCGCCCCCGGGAACATGGATGGAGCGTTTCGAACATGGCGGTGGGCGGGGGTGGGCGATATGTTCCTGGAGGGGAGATTTGCGAGTTTGAGGGACTTGGAGGAGAAATTTGGGCTGGTAAGGGGAAATTACTTTAGGTACTTACAGATGGGGGACTTTGTACGCAGACAGGTCCCATCCTTCCCACGCCTCCCGCCAATAGGGATCCAGGACAGAAGAGTCTCTAGAGGAGAAGGAGGAGAGGGTAGAGTCTCGGATATCTACAAGGTGCTCATGAAGGGGGAAGAGTCCCAGACGGAGGAACTGAAACTCAAATGGGAGGAGAGTTTGGTGGGGAGATGGAGGACGGGTGTGGGCGGAAGCTCTGAGTAGGGTAAACTCAACCGCAACATGTGCCAGGCTCGGCCTGATTCAATTTAAGGTCGTTCACCGGGCCCACATGACGGTAGCTCGGATGAGCAAATTCTTTGGGGTAGAGGACAAGTCTGCTTGATGCGCGGGAGGACCAGCGAACCACGTTCACATGTTTTGGGCATGTCCTAAGCTTAGGGGTTACTGGGAGGGATTTGCGGGGGTCATGTCCCGGGTGCTGAAAACAAAGGTGGTGATGAGTCCAGGGGTGGCAATTTCCGGGGTTTCGGAAGACCCGGGAGTCCAGGGGGAGAAAGAGGCAGATGTTCTGGCCTTTGCTTCCCTAATAGCCCGGCAGCGAATACTGCTGGCACGGAGGGACTCAAACCCCCAAAGACCAAACTATGGCTTTCGGACATGTCAAGTTTTCTGGGTATGGAAAAAAATTAAGTTCGCCTTGAGGGGATCTGTACTGGGGTTCGCCCGAAGGTGGCAACCATTCATCGACTTCTTCGCGGGAGAGTGAACGTCAGCCGGGGGGGGGGGGGGGGGGGGGGGGGGGGGGGGGGGGAAGGTGGCCAGAATTAGAAATATGCTGCTACAGAGGGGAAGACAGGCAGGGGGTTTGGGTCTTCCGAACCTGATGTATTACTACTGGGCAGCGAATGTGGAGAAGGTGAGGAGCTGGGTCAGAGGGTAGACTCCCAATGGGTCAGAATGGAGGAGAGTTTGGGTAGGGGGTCGGGTTTGAAGGCGCTAGCAACAGCGCCAGTGCCGCTCCCGACGGCCCCGGGGAGATACTCAGGGAGTCCGGTAGTAATAGCTTCGTTGAGAATTTGGAGGCAGTTTCGCCAGGTTGTGGGCAGGGTCAAGGGAAATGCTGATTCGGGGGGGACCACAGATCTGAGCCAGGGAAGTGGGATGGAAATTTTCGGAGATGGGAGGAGAAAGGAATTAGGATATTAAAAAATTTGTTTCTTGGGCGTCGGTTTGAAATATTGAAGGAGTTGGGAGCGAAGTATGGATTGGAGCAGGGGGAAATATTTAGATCCATGCAGGTTCGAGACTTTGCCAGAAAGGCGATACAGAGCTTCCCAGTAGAGCCGGCTTCCACATTGCTGGAGGAGGTGCTGATGACGGGGACTGGAGAAGGGGGTAGTATCGGCGGTATACGGGGCTATTTTAAATGAGAAGGCGCCGCTAGAAGGGATCAAGGCAAAGTGGGAGGAAGAGTTGGGAGAGGGTATGGAGTCGGGCTTCTGATGTGAGGTGCTCCGGAGGGTGAACGCCTCCACCTCGTGTGCGAGGTTGGGGCTGATACAGCTGAAGGTGGTGTATAGAGCGCACCTCACGAGGGCGAGGATGAGCCGGATCTTTGAGGGGGTAGAAGATGTGTGTGAACGTTGCCGGGGGGGGGGGGGGGGGGGGGCAAATCACATTCATATGTTTTTGTCCTGTCCAAACCTGGAGGATTACTGGAAGGAGGTTTTTAGGGTAACCTCTAAATTGGTGCACGTGAAACTGGACCCGGGCCCTCGGGTGGCCATATCCGGGGTGTCGGACCAGCCGGGGTTGGAAACAGGCGTGGAGGCAGATGTCATAGCCTTCACCTCGTTGATCGCCCGAAGGCGGATCCTTTTAGGGTGGAGATCAACCTCTCCACCCTGTGCCCTGGCGTGGCGGGGGGGGACCTGCTGGAATTCTTGACTCTTGAGAAGGTCAAATTTGAACTGAGGGGCAGGATGGAGGGGTTCTACAATTCATGTGCGTTATTCATTTTGTTATTGACATGGGGATTGACATTGCATTCGTTACTGATTATTGTTTATTGTTGGATGTAAATTTGGGAGAAAATGTGAAAAAGGAGGACAATAAAAATATTAAAAGAAAAACATAAATACATTCGGCGGGATTCTCTGATCCTGAGGCTAAGTGTTGACGCCGTCGTAAACGCCGTCGCATTTCACGTCGGCGTCAACATGCCCTCAGGAGCAGCGATTCTGGCACTGGAGTGAACCACACCGCTCCGGCTGCCGATGCCAGCGTCAGATCGGCGCTGTGGGTCTGCGCATTCGCAATGGTGCTGGAGCCAATGTGTGCATGCGCAGTGGCTCCCTTCTCCATGCCGGCCCCGACGCAACATTGCGTAGGGCTACAGGGGCCGGCGCGGAACAAAAGAGGCCCCCAGCCCGAGAGGCTCGCCCGCCAATCAATAGGTCCCAATCACTGGCCAGGCCACAGATGAGGCCTCCCTCACCGCCCCCCCCCCCCCCCCCCCAAAACCAGGCCGCCCCCGGATGTATGCACGTCGAGGTCCCGCCGAGGACGGCGGCTGCAGGAATCCGATATTTTGTACTGCCGCTCGGTCGATCCCGGTGGAAGAATCGCCGGGACGGCCGCACCAATGGCGCCGATTCTCCGCTCTCCGGGGCGGGCAGCGTCGCGCGATTCACGCCCGGCCCAGCATTTCTCCGGCCCGGCCTGAGAGAATCCCGCCCATAATCTAGGCATATTGTGCGCAGCCATACTATGTTTTAAGCTCACAGTCGGTGTTATAACTGGATGGGAAGATCCCAGACTGGAATCCTGGCTCAAAAGACCAGAACCATTTTTTTATAAAAACGGGGAGGAACAGTCACTGGACCGCAAATTAGTTTTAACCACACGGGACAAACATTTATGAAACATGATGCTGCCTCTACTCGATGCAACACCGAGCCCTCCCCCACTATCCACTTCCTAACCATCTGTATGTTGGTCGCCCAGTAATAGTTCATAAAATTCGGAAGGGCTAAGTTCCCCTCCCCGCGACCCCGTTCCAAAAGAACCTTCTTCACCCTCGAGGTCTTACCAGCCCAGATAAAAACCGAGATCAGCGCGTTCATCTTTCTGAAAAAAGTTTTAGGGATAAACTTGGAAGACATTGAAAAGCGAACAGCAAACTCGGGAGGACTGTCATCTTCACAGTCTGCACCCTCCCCACCAATGACAGCGGGAGCATGTCCCACCTGTGGAAGTCTCTTTTCATATGCTCGACCGCCCTGCCCAGATTTAACTTATGGAGCTGACCCCAGTCCCTAGCCACCTGAATCCCCAGGTACCTAAAACTCCTACGCACCACTTTGAACGGTAACTCCCTCAGTCTCCTCTCCTGACCCCCGTGCCTGGATCACAAACACCTCGCCCTTTTCCATATTTAACTTGTTGCCTGAGAACCGACCAAATTCTTCCAGTGTCTCCATAATTCCAGCCATCTCCCCCAGCGGGTCTGTTATGTACAGGAGCAAATTGTCTGCGTAGAGCGAGGCCCTATGTTCCACCCCCCCCCCCCTTTCACTATCCCCGCCAAACATGACATTGCCAAGGACTCTATGGCCAGAGCAAACAGTAGTGGGGAGAGCGGACACCACTGTCTTGTCCCCCTACACAAAATAAAGTATTCTGACCGGACCTGGTTGGTCCTTAAATTTGTCACCGGTGCCTGGTATTGCAACCGTCCTGCTCTACTTTTAACAGTGAATCTAGACTCGGATTTTACAACAACCCCCTTTTGGATTTCTTTGTCTTGATGGATGTACAAACAATTGCTTTAATTCTCAATTCCCAGCCTGAATCAAATGTTTATTCTGAAGTATCCTGAACCACTTTAAGTTTGGTTACTGCAATTGTCTCTTTAAACCAGAACACTTTGTTTACTCATGCTTGATTTTTCTGAACAATACCTTGGTCTCCGTTCTCTTAACCTCAGGTGCCTAAAACTTTCCTTTTGTCCTAATTCCCTGGTTATCTGCACTGTAACTTGTTCATCAGGAAGCATGCATCTTTGTAACTTCCTTGTCCTGTCCATTTTCTCTTAGCAGAGTTGAGAGCTGTTTACTCCCCAATGTCCTGTCTCCAACTGCTCCAGCTTCCAGTTAAAACTAATAACAAAGGAAAGCCCTTCCCTCTGGAAAATGACCTCCTGTTGCTAAGCAACAACTTACTTCTTTTTACTTTTCACACTGTAATCCTCTCTAAGCACAACGGAATCACAGTTGGAATTGAAACCAATCCCCACACATATAAACACGTTTGTCCAGCATGAATCTAACTGTAGGCTCAGAAACATTAAATTAAACCCACTTAAAACTTTATCTTTTTTCTAATATTACCAATACAAATATAAACCCTTAAAACTACCTTTGTTTTCCTAACATATGGGTGTGCTACTTGGTCAGAATTACTTGCTTTCAGATAAGGGGCGAAATTCTCCGGTATCGGCGCGATGTCCGCCGACCGGTGCCCAAAACGGTGCAAATCAGTCGGGCATCGCGCTGCCCCAAAGGTGCGGAATCCTCCGCACCTTGGGGGGCCGAGCCCCAACCTTAAGGGGCTAGGCCCGCGCCGGACTAATTTCCGCCCTGCGAGCTGGCGGAAAAGGCCTTTGGTGCCCCGCCAGCTGGCGTGGAAATGACATCTCCGGGTGGCGCATGCGCGGGAGCGTTAGCGGCCGCTCACGGCATCCCCGCGCATGCGCTGTGGAGGGAGTCTCTTCCGCCTCCGCCATGGTGGAGACCGTGGCGAAGGCGGAAGGAAAAGAGTGCCCCCACGGCACAGGCCCGCCCACGGATCGGTGGGCCCCAATCGCGGGCCAGGCCACCGTGGGGGCACCCCCCGGGGCCAGATCACCCCGCCCCCCTCCCACGACCCCGGAGCCCGCCCGCGCCACCTTGTCCCGCTGGTTAGGTAGGTGGTTTAATCTACGCCAGCGGGACAGGCATTTTAGCAGCGGGACTTCGGCCCATCCGTGCCGGAGAATCGTGGGGGAGGGCCGCCAACCGGCGCGGTGCGATTCCGCCCCCCGCCGAATATCCGGTGCCGGAGAATTTGGCAACCGGCGGGTGCAGGATTCACGCCAGCCCCCAGCGATTCTCCGACCCGGCGGGGGGGTCGGAGAATCTCGCCCAAGATGTTGAACCAACACCCTGTATGCTCTCTCAGGTCGATAACATCCCACAATATTCTCCTGGCAACCCGACCAATATACATCTCCCATCCAACTGCTTGTACATTCTTTCCCTTTATGTGATTCAATGTGAGTCACCCAAACCCAAAAGCTAGGTTTCAACCTTGAGCACACTCTAAAAACAGAAAATTTCCTATCAATATATTTTTGGGATATTGCTGCAATTTATATTTTCTGTTCTAGCACCATCTCCACTCTGACATACATCTATGCAACTGCATATTTGACAGAATGAGTGAGTGTTTTGGGACAATCTAGTCCTCGGTCAAGAGTATTATCAGGTCACCTGGCTGTTGTACTGACAATTAATGTGCTGCATTTTTCTGTCCCTGTACATATTATGTTCAAATCGGCATTCCAACATTTCCTCAATATCCTATTTTCTGTGACATTGTCAATGATTCCCCCTTTTGAACTACCTATAATTATAACTGAAATAGGTAGGTACAATTCAGAACACAAGAGCTAGCCAAATATCTACACATAAACTACAACATAAGCATTGACAGTTCATGGTGTGTGGGAAGATGTAACGGCCTGATGCTATTTACTTCCAGTTTAAAATCTTCCAAAAGCGCTCCCCCGAGGTATTATTCTTCAAAGGCAGCCATCAGCAGCTGTCCAGGTTTAAACTATAATTATTATCCATTCGACTCAAGCAGAAGCACATCTTCTGCCCCTCCCCCTCCCACCATCACAGGCTGGATAATAGATGATCCGCTACAATGAGTTTCCCCAATAACACCAGAACCTCTACTTCGTTTTAAATTCCGACCAAATCAATTAGGTTCTAGATTGCGGTACTGTTTCGCTTCAACTGTCAAAAACTGGCACAATCACCAATAAGAAAGCAGATGCTTCCACGATAAGTGATGCATCATCATCACCGCCTGATACACTTTGAAGGATGGTTCTAGGGAAGTAGCTGTTTAGCGTGATCATCCTTCTGAACTCCTGTTTTGATGATACAGTCTAAATTTCATGTGGAGAGACGATCACAATATAACAAAGGGTTTTTATGGAAGGAACTAAACAAAAACACACATTTCTTTTGAAACTGGTGATTATACCAAACAGCTTCTATGTATATTTTAGGACTGAATCAAAATAAACATAGGGGGAAGAAAATAAACCTTTGAAAGAATTAAAACAGTGGAAAACAGACTACATTAAGTCAGATCCTATATGGACCCTTAACAGATTAGCCAACTGTACTAAATACCCATTATATATTTTTAGACATATGAAGAGGATTAAGATAACTACATTAGCACATACAGCAGCATAGCACTGGATTAACCTTTTTTAAATCTTAACCAGCACACTCTAAAATTCCTGTCACCTTTAATGCTCAAACTAGTTGAGATTTCTCTTAGCACAAATTTTATTTTTCTTCTTCATATAGCAGTGATAAAAAGAAGTGAGAAGACGCAAAGGTTGTGAATCAGAAATAAAAGTGAAAAATGTTGGAAGTGCACAGCAGGTCAGACAGCAGCTTAGAAAGGTTTCATCTGAAAAGCTAAACTAATTTTATCTGCCAGCTGCTGTCTGCTCCACAGAGACTTACAAATCTCACTGTTTTTACTCTCTCACATGATTCTTCCCACGTGTTAAATATTAAAAAGACAAAATCCAGACGTGCTTCTCACCTGACCTGGATTATCGACGGAAACTGGATTACAAATAATATCTCCATTTACTTTCACGCAGATCACTAACTCGTGGACATGTACCGCTGTTCCTTCATTGTTGCTGGGTCAAGATTTTAAATACCTCACTTAACACCGTCACCACAAGGACTGCAGTTGTTCAAGGTAATGACCCACCATCACCATCTTAGAGCTGCCAGGAAATGGACAATTATTGGAGCTTAGCCACTGCTGCCCCATCCCAAAAAACAAAAACAGTCAGGTCTCAGTACTTAAGGAACTCCCAGAGCAACCTATTTTATGCGACCACCCCACCCACATAAACTGTTCACCCCCAATTTTTGTATTTGCTCATTTCCTTTCCTGCTGTTCCCTGGGTGAAAAATGAATGTGCTGCCAAATATCTCAACATGATAAAAGTGCAGAGCAGTACAAAATTATGAGGGGAAGAGGTAGGGTGGACAGGATAAAATTGTTTCCCTTAGTGGAGAATTCTAGAACCAGGAGGCATAGATTCAACACAAGTGGTAGAATGTGCAGAGGGGACATAATGAAGAATGCAGAGGGTAGTGGGAGTCTGGAATTCGCTGCCGGAGTTGGTGGTGGAGGCAGAGACCCTAAACTCTTTTTAAAGGTACCTGGAGTTGCACCTTAAGTGCTGTAAATTACAGGGCTAGAGACCGGGTGCAGGAAGGTGGGACTTTAAAGGGCACCTGTGTGTCCTCGGGCTCGCATGGGCAAGATGGGCCGAATGGCCTGCTTCTGTACTGTAGCTTTTCGCTGATTGTTTCTCAACAGTTCCTGCCACCATTAGGCCAGCTGACAAATAAACTCTACTCACAACATTTCAGTTCCCAATCATTATTTCAGGAGAAACCGAACAGTCCCTTGCATATTCTCTACTTTGGTGCTCTGCTGCACTCCATGATATACTGAATAATGAAACAGCTGCAATTATATAACACAGTTTGAATGGGAAGATTCTTCAGTCCCTTTAAACAATTGCTGAAATTACACCCCTATTTAGTCTATTCATTCACACAGTTTGGAGACATATTTTTATTTCATTTTTAGAAGTGTGACATGACAGCTGGTGTGTTAGGATGCATTTTCAATGAACATTTGATTACCTTAAGTTGAGGGCACCAATAGTAATCATGGAATCCCGACAGTGCAGAAGGAGGCCATTTGGCCTATCGAGTCTGCACCGACCCTTGGAAAGAGCACCCTACCTAGATCCACCCTATCCCCATAACCCAGTAACCCCACCTAACCTTTTGAACACTAAGGGGCAATTCAGCATAGCCAATCCACCTAACTTTAAAAAAAAAAATTTAGAGTACCCAATTATTTTTTCCAATTAAGGGGCAATTTAGCGTGTCCAATCCACCTAACCTGCATATCTTTGGGTTGTGGGGGTGAAACCCACGCAGACACGGGGAGAATGTGCAAATTCCACACAGACAGTGACCCAGAGCTGGGATTGAACCTGGGACCTCAGCTCCATAGGCAGCAAAATCACTGTGCCACCGTGCCGCCTCTTGCAAGTAATGTTTAGCTATGGTAACAAATGAGAATATCTCACTTAGTCACTGGTTAATAAGTATTGATCTCTGATTTGTTCAACTCTTATTTGTGCTGCGGCACTCATTATAGAGTCATACAGTTCCGAGAATTGTTTAAAAATCTTGGGCAGGGTTCTCCTGTCGCCGACACCGAAATCGCTTTCGGCAATCGGCTGGAGAATACCTGATTCCGACCAAACCGGGGACGGTGCAGCTTTCGGAATGCTCCACCCCTCCAAAGCGGCATACTTGTAGAGTACGCCGCGCCACGTATCGACGACTTCAGGTCGTTGCCTGAGGCCCACCCCCCCTGCTGCTCCGTCGTGGGTCGCATCGGGAACTCGGTGTGGCAGCTGCGGTCTCAGTCCAGCGCCACCACAATTGGGGGAGGGCGGATCAGCGGGCAGGGGGGGACATTATTAGCGCAAGGGTCCCAGGTTTGACTCCCGGCAAGGTTACTGTCTGTGCGGAGTCTGCATGTTCTCCCAGTGTCTGCGTGGGTTTCCTCCGTGTGCTCCGGTTTCCTCCCACTAGTCCCGAAAGATGTGCCATTAGGTAATTTGGACATTCTGAATTCTCCCTCTGTGTACCCGAACAGTCGCCGGAATGTGGTGACTAGGGGCTTTTCACAGTAATTTCATTGCAATGTAAGCCTACTTGTAACAATAAAAATGATTATTATTAAAGATTATTATTATTCGGGGCTGGGGCACTGTTGGGGGGGGGGGATGTCCAGGGCGCGCAAGCCAGCCAAAGGGGGGGGACTATTTCGCAGCACGGGCATACGAGCGGCCGCCGCCATGTAGCACGGCGCAGCCATGGACCCAGCAATTCTCCAGAGCGTATCAGCAGTTTGAGCCGGGTGCTCTACACTGCCATCCTGCTAGCCCTTTGCTAGCAAAACGGGGAATCGGTGGCCGTTTTGCGCCATTTGTTCTGGTGTAAAATGCCACCATTCCCGTGCCGGCGTGGGGATATAGCCCCAGAATCGCAAAATCCAGCCCATTGTATCTATCTTTCAGTGGGAGCCTTTTGATTGAAATTCAGACTACACCCTCTGGTTATTACATTTTTCCATCATTCTGAAAGTATAAATATAATCTAGATTATTCACTTGATGGTTTTGCTGAGGGGGGGGGGGGGGGGGGGGGGCATAAGGCAGGGAACCTGAGGCCAGGCAGCCTAACATTGGTGTTGTGAAGTTATTGGAAACAATAATTAGCGACTAAGGGCACGGTTGTCCGGCCGCGTTGTGCTCTCGCTTGAGCGCAATGCAATCGAAAGTAAAAAGCAGAGCCAGAGCCCAGCTCCACCCACACACTGACATCACAGCAGCCACTTGAGAAGATAAACATTTCTTAAAGTGGCATTCCCATGACACGTGCAGGGGGAAAGATTGGTGCCAGATTATTAAAAATGTCAGTTCACAGAGAATTTAATTTGTCAATATAATACAGCTCAATACGTGCAGTTCACATTTTCCTTCATTATCCTCTAGCCGTCCATTCACTTAACCTATCTAGGTCTCTGAGCCTCCGCGCTACAATCGCGCTTGGCGCAGGCGGGGAGAATGGGTGTCGGACCCGCAATTGGGTCCAACGCCTTCCCATGATTCTCCGGCGACTGGAGAATCGCCGCCAGCCACGCGCACGCGGTCAATGCGGCGCCGGTCGGAGCCATTGAAAGAGGCCCCCGTGGCGATTCTCCGCGGACGACCAGCCGAGTTCACGTAGTTCCACCCGGCGGGAGCTTGGAGTCACGATCGGGGGCCACCGATCGGCGGGCGCGCGCGATCTGGGGGGTGGCCTGCTACTTCTTCGGTGCCGGCCCGCTGTGTGTGTCCGCCATGACGCGCGGACCCGCAGCTGGAAGTGCTGGAAGGCCCCGTATCGGCATCCGGAGCTGCTGGGCCCTGCTAGCCCCCTTACAAATCTAGAAAAAAGTCGGGAGTGATTCACGCCCATTTTCCCGCGGACGTGGGGACATAGTCCCATTATTGGAGAAGCCCGCCCATATATTCTCTTTACAGCTGATCTACCTATCTTTACATCATCAGCAAATTCAGCAATACCTTCATCCAAATCATTGATATAGCTAAGGGATGGGCAACCTAGGCTAGTGAGTGGGACACATACATGAGTGTCCTTCCTTCACCTCAGTAGGTCCCAAGATTGAAATCGGATTTGTTCACTAACCATGACCCTTGAATAAGATTAAGTACATTTAATACACACTGAATATTTCATAACAAATTATATTTAAATAAAAATTTTGAGTACCCAATTATTATTTTCCAATTAAGGGGCAATTTAGCGTGGCCAATCCACCTAACCTGCACATCTTTGGGTTGTGGGGGTGAAACCCACTCAGACACGGGGAGAATGTGCAAACTCCACACGGACAGTGACCCGGGGCCGGGATCGAACCTGGGTCCACAGCGCCGTAGGCTGCAGTGCTAACCACTGCACCAAGCAAATTCTTAATCATTCATATGTTAATAGACATGTCATCAACTTCAAGTGGTACAAACAAAAGAAATATACACGCTTGACTGGACACACAGGGAGCCCACGGCTCTCACAGTCAATGTGGTGACCAATCAGCATGCACCTCACTTCATGTGCCCTTGCTTTACATGCTTATCGCTTCAATCATACTGGTCGGGAAAAAGCCATGCAGATGGAAATCAGCGGAATGTGGCAACTCTGTGCATGGGCAACAGTCAACAAAATGTCTCGTGGGCCACACTCTGAACCCAGGTGGGTAGCATGTGGCCCCAGGCTGCAAGTTGCTCACCACTGACACAGACAGTAAATAGTTCAAGCCCCAGCACTGGGGATCCCTGTGGCACTCCACTTGTCACATCTTGCCAACCTGAAGAAGCTCCATTTATTCCTTCTACCTGCTTCCTGTCAGCAACCAATCCCCTGTCCAAGTATGAAATATTTTTTACAATAAGTGCCGTCGCCGCTGCAATGCAGGAAATTGGTCCTATTAAATGACCAATCACATCTATATGTGCACAGCAAATTGGCCAGAGCTTAGTGAAAGGACCCTTGCACAGAATTACTGAGCTAGTATCATTTTTTAAAATCATATGAGTAAGTCTTACATATATTACAAAAGGTAGAAATTGCATCTGAAGCATTTATGCAAATGTCAATATTAGTGGTATAATGTTTTCAGTAATAGTTTCGTTTTTGGTAATAGGCCCAGGTGCAAGAAAGATCAGATAAATAGGGAAATAATGATTAGGCAACATCCAACCTGGATTTTAAAAGCCCAAAGATAGTAGGCAGGACTTTGAGTTGTATTGAACATAAAAACTAATAGATTCATGTCAGCGATGCAAGACAATTGGGAAACCCGGAGAACATCATAAACTACAAATGAATGTCAAGTGATTTTTTTTCTTGCCATCTGAATCCAGATGTTGGATTACTGCATTGGCTTTAACTTACAGCTTCCAGCAATCATTATCGATGTGTAAGAGTGAATTTCAACTCTGCAGAATTGTTTCCGTATTTTGTCTTGATTCCAATGGAACACATTCCTCAGGAACACATGAAGAAAGCAAATATGTTCAAAGTAGAAAGGTTTAATATCCAGGAAACTAAGTATCATATCTAGAACTAGGGGTCACTGCTTATAAATAAGGAGTTGCTTATTTAAGACAGAGACGAGGAGAATTTTTTTCTCTCAGAGGGTCATGAGTCCTTGGAACTCTCTTCCTCAAACGGCAGTGGAAGCCGAGTCTTTGAACATTGATAGGCACACTACATCAGAACCTGAACAGGGAAGGAAAGCTCTGGAAGAAAAAGAAGGAAGATGTTTAAAAAATTAAAATGAAAAACAATTCAAGGGTGAAATACGGCAGGCATTAAAATGATGCAATGGACACCCAATATCTCGAGACACTATGAGTAATAGACCCATCTTCCCTGGCTCAAACCTACTCTACTGTAATCTCTATCCAGTATCATGCTCCAAATGGTGCAACATAATCTACAATGGCCTGTAATGTCCTCAGAGTGACATTCTCCATGCCACTCAGGATAAATTTACCCTCGCTGTAATTCCAAAGCCCTAGTCTCGCCCAACCTTCTTCATTCAGTCTGGGGGAGGCAGGAGCAGCGAAGCGCGCCCCGGTTACATCAGCATGGAGTATCTGGGGTGCAGGGAAGTAAAGAACGTCTTCTTTTTATGGCATTAGCTGCTGTAAAGGGGATGTTTAAAGCAACAATTTAAAGGGAGTAGGTAAGTTTCAAAGGCAAGTGGTTCAGTCAATTGAGGGGAGACTGGGAGAGAGGAAGAGCCGGAGAGTGAGGGTGGCAGGGAGACCGGGAGGGGTAAAATGGTGGTGGTGGGAGGGTTGTAGGGGGGCGGTTTGGAGATTGGGTTGGGTCTGGTCGGGCCTGGGGAGGTGTTGGAGGTTGGTGTGGTGGGACTCCTGGTGGGTCCTGTGTGTGCGGGTTGGTTCTGGGCGTTTAAATAGTTACTCTGAAGTTAGAAGTGATTTATTTCCTTCTAACTCTTTTGAGTAACTATCAGGATAAAACTGGCAGAATCAGAGGAAGTTAGCACTTCTGGGCAATTGCCACGGAAGCTCTTAAGTGGGAACTTCCTCGAGGAATTCTTCAGCACGTCATTGGTGTACCCCCCAAATGCGATGCTGGGGAACCAGGAAATTATGGCCCAATGTGTGTAAAACTGACTGCATCAGCCTACTCTCACTCTTCATTATCACTCTTCATTACTGGTATACTGTACTCCTTAATTGCCATTGTCAGGACAGGAGCCGGAACAAATAAGAGTAACTTTGTTCACTTATTTGAATCCATTAGGTCTAGTAGCAAAGACAGCATCAGGAATTGGATTGTCTTAGCATGGTGGAACTGGGCTCAGAGGCAGTTATGCTGCCAATTTTGCATTAATGACTCACAAACCAGCCTGCTGGCACTTTCCTCCTCTGGTTTATTTTCATTCTGGCTGTTTTGAAATGGAGGGGGGCTGGGGGAGGGAGGAGTGCTGTGAAGGTTACTTGACCAGCAGCAGCAGAAAGCTAAATAGG
The DNA here is from genome assembly GCF_047496885.1 of Scyliorhinus torazame. Classification (NCBI taxonomy): domain Eukaryota; kingdom Metazoa; phylum Chordata; class Chondrichthyes; order Carcharhiniformes; family Scyliorhinidae; genus Scyliorhinus; species Scyliorhinus torazame. The sequence goes on along the minus strand of NW_027308508.1, from coordinate 56,232 downwards.
TCAAGTGAAGCGCTTTTAAGGATATTTTGGTGTTCCCAAACACAAATTCAGACCAGCTTCAGGATTGGTACGCTGGAGCGGGCATTTTCAAAGTGGGGGTCGTGACCCGCAGGTCGGTCACGGAGCCATCCATCACAGTGTTTCCAATCGCGGGAATTCAGCAGCCAACTTTTTAAAATGCTGGCCACGACCGGCTTTAAAAATGCGGGCGTGCCTGCACATGCCCGCCCACTCATCAGTGCGCATGCCCGAAGCCCAGAGAGGAACACCGCCTCCTCCTGACTTCAGCGCGCTGACCCATGAGAAGATTTTATTTATAAATTAATTCAGTCTTCCTGCATCTGCTCAATGGCTGAGCCTGCAGAACTCTCTCTGACAGTGAATTTTAGAGATTATAAAGATTCACAATACTTTGAGTTAAGTAATTCCTCATCATCTATGTCTAAAATCGTTGCATTGTAATTTGCCGACTGTCGTGTTGGGTGCTCCGCTATACAAACGAACCAACACGGTTGTAGATGGTACAACTCTGTTTTATTACTCTAGATAACAACATCTGTTAACTCATGGCTGTGGTTCGTACTTTATCCGTTAACCTGTGGACCCAGCCCTAACACTATCTTAGAGAGGCACTCAGCACATGGTGTATGTCTGAGTGGCACGCTGTGAGCTCTGTACTCTGAGCTATCTTCTGCTGGAATGAGCAGGAACTGTGGTGTTCCCTGTTTTATAGTGCATGTGCTCTCACTGGTGATTGACTGTGATGTTGCGTGTGTGTTGATTGGTCCGTTGATCTGTCCATCAGTGTGTGTGTGTGATTGCACCATGATAAGTTTATATGAATATTATGACATCCCCCTTTTTACAAGAATATGTGCCTATGTGTAATAAATATTGGTGTGTACTGAGTGCAGCTGAATATGTGTGTGCAATATCTACAACATGTACATGAGGCTAAACTATATACATAGGAAGGTGTCAGGTGCAACATAGCAACGAGGTTGTACCACAAACAAAAACAAGTGCAATGATCAAATATCGAAAGAGAACTCCTGAAATGACAAAAAGAGAAACACATTAACATTGTTGCATAACAATTCAGTGAGTCCAATGTGCAAACAGGCTCATAAGTCCAGCCTAGTAGGTGGGCGACGAATTTGGGTTGACCGCCTCAAGGGTGGGTCAGGATCCACCGGCTGAGGAATGGGCCTGGCCACTGGCGATAGAGGAATAAGCATTGTGGCAGGAAGCTCCACGAATTCGACATCAGGGACAACAGGAGGGCGTGGCACCGGTGCATGATCGTGTAGCGAGCGCGGAAACAGCCGGAGGGCCTGCTGATTACTCCAGCGAATGGAGCCATCAGGTATGCGAACCAGGAACGAGCGGGGAGCCACGCGGCGGAGAACTTCGGCAGTTGCCGACCAGCCACCCTCTGGAAGGTGTATGCGGACGTTTTCTCCAGGCACCAGGGCAGGAAGATCAGTTGCCCGAGTGTCATGTGCCACCTTCTGCTGAGCACGCTGCTGTCGCATCCTTTGCAGTACTGGAGCATGGTCGGGTTTAGGAACATGAATGGTCGGCACAGTGGTCCTGAGGGCGCGACCCATAAACAGCTGGGCTGGTGAGAGGCCCGTGGACAGTGGGCTAGCAGGGCTAAACAGAAGTCAGATCCGGCATCAGCAGCCTTGCAGAGGAGCCGCTTTACGATATGGACGCCCTTTTCCGCCTTTCCATTTGACTGGGGATGCAGAGGGCTGGACGTCATGTGTGTGAAACCATACGAAGCGGCAAAAGAAGACCATTCTTGGCTCGCAAAACAGGGCCCATTGTCCGACATGACAGTAAGCGGAATGCCATGGCGAGCGAAGGTTTCTTTACATGCTCTGATTACAGCTGATGATGTCAAGTCGTGCAGGCGTATGACCTTCGGATAATTTGGAAAATAATCAGTTATGATGACGTAGTCCCTGCCGAGCGCATGGAAGAGGTCCACACCCACCTTCGCCCAGGGGGACGTTACCAACTCATGGGGCTGAAGCATCTCAGGGGGTTGGGCCGGCTGAAACCTTTAGCAGGTGGGGCAGTTGAGCACCATGTTGGCGATGTCGTCGCTGATGCCTGGCCAGTACACAGCTTCTCGGGCCCTCCGCCTGCACTTTTCAAGCCCGAGATGGCCTTCGTGTAATTGTTCGAGGACCAGCCTGTGCATGCTGTGTGGGATCACAATCCGGTCCAACTTTAGGAGGACACCGTCAATGACGGCCAAGTCGTCCCGGACATTGTAGAATTGTGGGCACTGCCCTTTGAGCCACCCTCCCGTCATGTGGCGCATCACACGTTGTAGAAGGGGGTCAGCCGCAGTCTCCCGGCGAATACGGGCCAGACTTGCATCATTAGCTGGTAGATTGGCCGATGTGAAGGCCACATGCGCTTCGACCTGACAGACGAACCCCCCCCCCCCCCCATTCGGGCGGTGTGCTCACTGCTCTGGACAGGGCATCCGCGATGATGAGGTCCTTTCCCGGGGTGTAGACCAGTTGGAAGTCGTACCTCCGGAGCTTGAGCAGAATGCGCTGGAGGCGAGGTGTCATCTCATTAAGGCCCTTTTGTATGATGCCGACCAGGGGGCGATGGTCGGTCTCCACGGTGAACTGAGGGAGACCATACACATAGTCATGGAATTTATCTATGCCGGTTAACAAACCCAGGCACTCAAGAACAAAGAACAAAGAACAAAGAAATGTACAGCACAGGAACAGGCCCTTCGGCCCTCCAAGCCCGTGCCGACCATACTGCCCGACTAAACTACAATCTTCTAAAAGAACAAAGAACACTCCTTCTCGATCTGCGCATAGCGCTGTTCTGTGGGGGTCATGGCCCGCGAGGCATAGGCGACCGGGGCCCATGATGCAATGTCGTCCCGTTGCAGGAGTACCACCCCAATGCCGGACTGGCTGGCATCAGTCGAGATCTTTGTATCCCGAGAAGTGTCGAAGAACGCCAATACCGGGGCGGTGGTGAGCTTGAACGCCAATACCGGGGCGGTGGTGAGCTTGATCTTGAGCTCCTCCCATTCCTTCTGGTGTGCGGGCAGCCACTGGAACTCCGTAGTCTTCTTCACCAGGTGGCGAAGAGCCGTTGTGTGGGAGGCTAGGTTGGGAATAAACTTCCCCAGGAAGTTGACCATCCTGAGAAAGCGTAGCACTGCCTTCTTGTCTGCCGGCTGCGGCATGGCTGTAATAGCTGTCACTTTGTCTGCATCCGGACGCACCCCTGACCGGGATATGTGGTCCCCCAGAAACTTTAGCTCAGTTTGGCCAAAAGAACACTTGGCTCGGTTGAGGCGCAGGCCGTGCTCTCGTATCCGAGCAAAGACGCGCTGGAGACGACTGATGTGCTCCTGTGGTGTGGTGGACCAGATGATGACGTCATCAACATAGATGCGCACCCCTTCGATGCCCTCCATCATCTGTTCCATGATCCGATGAAACACCTCGGATGCAGAGATGATGCCAAACGGCATCCTATTGTAGCAGAACCTGCCAAAGGGAGTGTTGAAGGTGCACAGCTTCCTGCTGGACTGATCCAGCTGAATCTGCCAAAAACCCTTTGAGGCATCAAGCTTGGTAAAAATTTTAGCCCGGGCCATCTTGCTCGTGATCTCTTCCCGTTTGGGAATGGGGTAGTGTTCCCTCATGATGTTATTGTTCAGGTCTTTCGGGTTGATGCAGATCCGGAGTTCGCCAGAGGGCTTTTTCCATGATCGCCATCCTCAATTAACCTGCATATGTCCGTTATTAATATTAACTTTGTCTTGAATTTTGGTTCCTTGAAGTTTCCCCACCACCAAAGTTAAACTAACTGGCTTCTGGTGTTATGGGCCAGGGTTTAAAACCCCAAAGTGTATCACGGAGTTCACCTGACCCACAACTTTTAATAGATTGTGGTATAGGGAGCACACTGCCCTCTCTACAGGTTTGGTACAGCAGAAATGGAAAAGTATTTTTTTAAAGCAAAACAATGTTTATTCTATGAACTCAAGTTAACCTTTTTAAAACCTACAGTTGACATCTTAGCAACCATCAATTCAAATATAACTCCCAAAGAATACAACACCAAGTAATCCTTAAGCTGTCCTTCTAACATCCATAATACTTTAAAAAAAAACTTTAAACAGAAGCACATCAGGTTAAGGTCACTACTGAGAACAGTTATTAGATTTAAATCACCAAAAGATCGATTTACAGTCTTTAGATTACAGAGCGAAAGACCCATACATCTTCTGGTTGTGACTGCCGTGATCCAGCTCTGAAAACGAAACTAAAACACACCCTGCAGCAAACAGCCTAAAACGCAAGTAAAAGCTGACAGACAGCCCAGCTCCACCCACTCTCTGACATCACTGCAGTAGTAAACACCCATTTCTTAAAGGTACTCTCACTACAGATACTTATATACATACCCATTTATAAACATCAATTTCTTAAAGGTACTCTCACATGACACCTCCCCACAATAAAAAATAATAAACCATCAACTTCAAGACAGTTTCATTTTTCACCTTTTAATCATCCTTTAAAAAATGCACACAGTAAATATGCTTTTTTATTTCAAAAAACAGCACACGCAAACAGGTAAAATAATATAGTCCATTTTTTTTGTTCTTCTTCCTCCAACTGGAATCCTTCTCGATTGACATCTCTTTGAACAAGAAGGTCCTTGCATGATCCGTCCATTTCTCTATGCCTCGGCATTTCTCTTTAAAGTCAGATACTTTACTTCAATCTGATCCCAGAGTGCCTTGTAATTCTCCAACACATGATCATTGGTTATCACAGCTTTCAAGCAGTCAAATGCATGTTGAAACTCCGCTGTCCACTGAAATTTTCAACGTTCTTCAGTAAGTCCATCAGTGGAGCAAACACGCTACAAAACCTTTGCACAAATGTTCGATCACTCCACTCATGCCAAGAAATCGCATTATTTCCCTTCATCTTGAGGGTATCGGAAACTCCTCAAGGAAAGTGTCTTGGGCTTTCCCAAATTCACTTTTGGCTAGGTTTATCACCAAACCCACCTCCTGAAATCGATCGAATAACTCCATGAGATGTTTTAAATGTTCTTTCCATGTCTGGCTGAAAATTACCAGATCGTCGATGTGTACCGCACAATTGGGTAATCCTGAAACGACTTTGTTAGTTAACCGTTGAAATGTGGCTGGAGCGTTTTTCATGCCAAATGGCATAACTTTGAAATGGTATATACTATCTGGAGTCACAAAAGCTGAAATCTCCTTCGCCCTTTCAGATAAAGGTACCTGCCGGTAACCTTTAAGTTAATTCAAATTTGGAAATAAAAGCTGATTGTAACACTTTCTCACTGCAATCCTCCAAATGTGGGCTAGGATAAGAGTCCATTCTTGTAACTGGATTAACCTTTCTATAGTCCACACACAACTGTTGGGTACGGTCTGGTTTAGGTACCATCACTATGGGTGAGCTCCATTGGCTGTAACCCACTTCAATTATGCAATTTATAAGCATACTATCAATCTCCTTGTTAACCTGTGCCAATTTTAAAGGGTTAAGTCTGTATGGATGTTGTTTGATTGGAACAGCATTTACCACATCTACATCATGTATAGCCATTTTAGTACTTCCCAATTTAAGTCTACAAACTTGCCCACGTTATATCAATAACTCTTTCAGGTCAGTTCGTTTTTCCTCTGGAATGTAACTCAACAATTTATCCCAATTTTTAATTTTAGGTATGTCAAATTCACAGTCATCTGAATTTGGTTCATCACTTTGAGTTAGTGTTATAACCTGCCTACTGACAATTGATTGCGTACCTACGCGGGATTGCGGAATACTGTGACTATGGTGAGACCTTGTCAGAAATGTTACGCGACCGTTTGGTTTGCGGTATTAACAATGCGGCCACCCAGAGAAAGTTGTTAGCGGAGCCAACATTGACTTTTCAACAGGCAATACAAATAGTCTTGTCCCGAGAGAGTGCAGAACGAGGAGTACAGGAGCTACAGGGAATGGAAGTGCATGCCTTGGGGCGAAACCCTTTCCGCCCAAAAACGTCCCCCCGCACTCCTGCGGTACCTTGGGCGAGGCAACGACCAGACCGACGCCAGTGGCCATCGGACATTCCTCCCCGAAGGGAGCCTTCTCCAGAGCCAATGGATGAGGAGCCATGTCCGTGTCAGACTTGTAGGCGCCGACCCCGTCGCGGACGGCGGTCCTGGGGACGCCAGAGGCGCCGTCGTTCCGACCGAAACTGGGACCAGCCCAGGGGCCGTAACTGGGACCAGCCCAGAGGCCGTACCTTCCATGTGGATGAACCTGCGGCGACCACTCCTGAGGACGTGGAGACGGAGGACGACTGCCTGCAGCTGCATTGTGTGGCAGCTCCCCGTGTGGCCCCCATTAAGGTGACAGTACGGGTCAATGGCCACCCGCTGGAGATGGAGTTGGATACTGGCGCAGCGGTCTCCGTGATCGCCCAGAGGACATTCGACCGCATCAAGCAGGGTATACAGACCCTTACACTAACTGACTCACAGGCCAGGTTGGCCACCTACACGGGGGAACCACTGGACATTGCAGGAACTACAATGACCCCTGTTGTCTATGCACGCCAGGAGGGGCGTTTCCCACTTATCGTAGTGCGTGGCCATGGGCCCAGCCTGTTGGGTCGGGACTGGTTGCGCCATTTGCGGTTGCAATGGCAGCACATCCTCCAAACAGTTTCTGGAGGGTTGACTGATGTGCTAGGACGATACCCAGAGGTATTCCAGCCTGGTCTGGGGAAAATAAAAGGGGCCGTAGCCCGTATCCAAGTTGAACCAGGAGCCACACCGCGCTATTTCCGGGCGCGCCCAGTGCCTTACGCTTTGCTCGAGAAGGTAGAAGGGGAGCTCACTCGTTTGGAGAGTTTGGGTATTATCAGGCCTGTCCGTTTTGCTGACTGGGCAGCACCAATTGTGCCAGTAATGAAGCCAGATGCCACAGTTCGCTTGTGTGGCGACTATAAACTTACAGTGAATACAGTTTCCCGACTCGACCGATACCCAATGCCTCGCATAGAGGATCTCTACGCGAAACTTGCAGGCGGACTCTCATTCACAAAATTAGATATGAGTCACGCCTACCTGCAGTTGGAGCTGGACCCTGCCTCCCGACCATATGTAACAATTAACACACACCGGGGCCTGTATGAATATACACGGTTGCCCTTTGGAGTATCCTCTGCCTGCGCAATTTTTCAACGTGTTATGGAGGGCATTTTGAGAGGTTTACCACGTGTGGCTGTCTACCTAGATGACGTGTTGATTACAGGGACGTCGGAGCAAGAGCATTTGGAAAATCTGGAGGCTGTCCTTAAACGCCTTTCGGAGGCTGGAGTCCGTTTACGTCACACAAAGTGCGTATTTCAGGTAAAAGAAGTAGTCTACCTAGGTTATCGGGTGGACCGCGAGGGTCTGCACCCCGTCGCAGAGAAGGTGCGTGCAATTCAACATGCCCCCACCCCGACTGACACTTCGCATCTTCGTTCTTTTCTCGGTCTCGTAAACTATTACGGGAAGTTCCTCCCCAATCTGGCAACTACGCTGGCCCCCTTACACCTGCTGCTAAAGAAAAATCACACCTGGGTTTGGGGTCAGCCGCAAGAAACCGCTTTCCGGCGGGTAAATTGTCGTCGTCTGGGTTACTAACCCACTATGATCCGGGAAAGCCTTTGCTCGTCACATGTGATGCATCCCCGTATGGTATTGGGGCTGTCCTGTCCCACAAGATGGAGAACGGGGCCGAGCGACCGATAGCTTTCGCCTCCCGCACATTGACTGCAGCGGAGAAGAAGTACGCGCAGATCGAGGAGGAGGGCCTGGCAGTGGTTTTCGCGGTGAAACGCTTCCACCAGTATGTGTACGGCCGCCATTTCACTATCGTGACTGATCATAAGCCCCTGCTGGGACTCTTCAGAGAGGATAAGCCGATACCGCCCATTGCTTCTGCACGGATCCAGCGCTGGGCTTTGTTGCTTGCTGCATATGAGTATTCTCTGGAGCACAAACCAGGTACGCAGATAGCAAATGCCGACGCACTGAGCCGATTGCCTTTATCGACCGGCCCCATGTCGACCCCCACGACCGGTGAGGTGGTCGCAACCCTAAATTTTATGGACACCTTGCCTGTCACGGCATCACAGATCCGTGAGTGGACCCAGACGGAGCCAGTCCTGTCAAAGGTTCGGCACATAGTCCTGTATGGTGGGCAGCATAGACAGCTCCCAGGCGAGTTACGGGCATTTTCCTCCAAGCTGTCAGAGTTCAGCGTGGAAGACGGCATCCTCTTGTGGGGGACGCGTGTGATTGTCCCGGAAAAAGGCCAGGAGCTGATATTATCAGACTTGCACAATGGGCATCCGGGCGTGACCAAGAAGAAAATGTTGGCCCGGAGTTATGTCTGGTGGCCAGGCCTCGACACCGACATTGAGAAGGTGGCCCAAAACTGCTCCATTTGCCAGGAGCATCAGAAGCTTCCGCTGGCCGCGCCCCTACATCACTGGGAATGGCCAGGGCGGCCTTGGGCACGCTTACATGCAGATTTCGCAGGCCCTTTTCAGGGATCCAAGTTCCTTCTACTAATTGACGCCCAGTCCAAATGGCTGGAGGTGCATAAGATGCAGGGGACAACGTCCTGCGCAACAATTGAAAAAATGCGTTTATCATTTAGCACGCATGGCCTCCCCGAGGTGCTGGTCACGGATAATGGCACTCCATTCACGAGTGAGGAGTTTGCTAGGTTTACAAAGATGAACGGCATCCGCCATATCCGCACTGCCCCTTACCACCCGGCTTCAAATGGGTTGGCAGAGCGTGCAGTGCAAACATTCAAAAGAGGCCTAAAGAAGCAGTCTTCCGGATCAATGGACACGAGACTGGCTCGGTTTTTGTTTACGTACAGGACCACCCCCCATACAGTGACTGGGGTAGCTCCCGCAGAACTCCTAATGGGCCGGAGACTTCGCACCCGCCTTAGTATGGTCTTCCCGGACATTGGCGCAAAAGTACGCCGCACACAAGAACGGCAGGGACCGGGATTGTCTCAGCATCGTCCGATTCGGCAGTTTGCGCCCGGTGACCCAGTATTCGTGCGGAATTTTGCTGGTGGTGCCCAATGGGTTCCTGGGGTAATCTTTCGCCAAACGGGCCCTATATCGTACCAAGTGCAAGCCCAGGGTCGTCTCCAGCGAAAACATGTAGACCACGTCCGGTCCAGAAGATCATCCCCGCAAAAGATTCCCCGCCCCCGGAGCTCAGTTCAACAGCGGCAAAGACCAGAAACAAGGGAAGGTAGTCCTCCAAATCTTCCACTGGTGCCTCACTCAAAGCCTGCGCAGGTCATGACGGGACCGAATGGGGACAGAGACGCTGACATGACGGAGGCAGCAGACTCTGACTCCGAGATGGAGACACAGGATGAATCAGAGGGGGAATCCTCGGGTCCACAGGCCGTGGATGTAGAACCGCGCCGTTCATCACGGAAGCGCCGGTCTCCGTCTCGTTATACGCCGCCTGATCAAGCGCCGCGTGCAAATGGCGTCCGGCCTGCGGCCAAACGAGTTCGATGCCTCCCTTCGCCAGGGCCTACGGTGGATTCCTTGGACTTTGGGGGGGAGGGATGTTATAACCTGCCTACTGACAATTGGCTGGGGACTAATGATTATCCCACAATCCTATGGGAGTATGAACTTCCCCAATGAGGGGGGCGGAGAAACTCCTACTATAAATAAGCTGGCCAGTCCAGGAACCAGGAGGAAGGAGAAGGTAGCAAGGGAAGTTACTGCTACTGCTATGTATATATGGTTATAGTAAATAAACTTTATTATTTTGTATCCTTAAAACTCGTGCTGGATTCTTCGGGGCCCTTACAAAAGTTAGAATCATTAAAACCTCCTCCTTTTTCTCTTCTTCCCTTTCAAAGTACCTTTTAAGCATATTCACATGACACACTCGGTGAGTTTGACTTCTATCTGGCGTTCTTACCACATAATTCACCTCACTTAATTTCCTTTCAATTTGATAAGGTCCACAAAACCTAGCTTTTAAAGGATCACCTACCACTGGTAACAACACTAAAACTTTATCTCCACTGGCAAAACTACAAACTTTGGATTTCTTGTCCACAACCCTTTTCATCACATTTTGTGCAACTTTCAAATGTTGTCTAGCCAATTCACCTGCTCTATTTAATCGTTCCCTAAAATTTGGCACATAATCCAATACTGTAATTTCCGATTTCTCACTCACCAATTTTTCCTTCATCAATTTAAGTGTTCCACTTACCTCATGACCAAAAATTAGTTCAAAAGGACTGAATTTGGTTGACTCATTAGGTGCATCCCTAATTGCAAACAGTACAAATGGAATTCCTTTATCCCAATCCTCTGGATAATCGTGACAATAAGCCCTCAACATTGTCTTTAATGTCTGATGCCACCTTTCTAACGCTCCCCGCGATTCTGGATGGTATGCAGTTGATTTAAATTGTTTTATTCCTAAGCTATCCATAACTTCTTTGAATAACCTTGAGGTAAAATTTGATCCTTGATCCGATTGTATTTCTGTGGGTAGACCATATCTAGTAAAGAATTTAAGTAACTCCTCCACAATCTTTTTAGCTGTAATATTACATACTGGAATGGCCTCTGGAAACCCAGTAAACACATCCATTATAGTCAAAAGATATTGATTCCCACTTTTTGTTTCAGGAATCGGTCCTACGCAATCAATGAGGACCCTTGTAAGAGGTTCCTCAAATGCTGGAATGGGTATTAAGGGCTCTGGTTTTATCACTGCTTGAGGTTTCCCTATCACTTGACATGTGTAACATGATTGACAAAATTTAACTACATCTTTATGTAGTCCAGGCCAATAAAAATGTTTCTGTATTTTAGCTGGCGTTTTCCTTATTCCCAAATGACCTCCCACTGGTACCTGATGTGCAACTCGCAACACCTCCTTTCTATACCCTACTGGCAATACTACTTGATGAACTTCTGCCCACTTTTCATCCGCCTGCATATGTAAACTCCATTTTCTCATCAAGACATTACTTTTACGGTAATAACACTCTGGTATACTCGCAGATTGCTCTTCCGTGTATGCTTTCTGATACATCCGATTTATTTCTATATCTTTCTGTTGTAACTCCGCCAATTTTCCTGAACTAAAAATAACCGCCTCATCCTCCACCTGTTCTTGTTCTTTTTCAATCATCTGAAAAATCGTTTCTGATAATTGCACTTCAACTTCATCTTCACTCTTTGACTTCTCCTCTTGTCTTAACCTGTGACTTTGCAACCTTGTTACTACACAATCCGGAAAAATACCAGGATACTCGCCCTTCAACACTTCAGTTGTCTGATTTTCCACTCGCTTATCAACCACAGTAGGCATCACTCCCACCTGCGATCCAACTCATCATTACCCAAGATAAACTGTATTCCTGGACAAGATAGTTACTCTATTACTCCTACTACCACTTCACCACTCTTCACTGGACTTTCCAACCTTACCTTATGTAATGGAATACTATTCCACTCACCCTGAATTCCACATATTACCACCTTTTCTGGCAACATTCTTCCCAAACTACAAAACTCCTCATCTCTTACCATTAAAGATTGACTAGCTCCCGTATCTCTTCAAATTGCGACTTATTTACCTGCTCCTCCTGATACACATGAGTAAACTTTACCCACACAAGTAAATTATTTAAAGAGATCTGGCAACTTCTTATCAATCACCTCTTGAACAGGCTGTACAATCTTTTGCCCCTCCTTTGCTTCACTTGGGCTTTCTTCACTACTTTTTACAAACCCCACTGTCTTATCCTGTTTTAACACATCAGCCTTCCCAGTGCTCTTCTTCAAGCACCAACAGTGACTTTACATGGCGTAGTTTATTACAGTGAAAACATTTGAAGCTTTTAATTTCTTTTCCACCCTCCTGGATTTCTTTTTTAATCTGAGGTACACTCTCTTTATTATCTCCCATCAGATCACCTTTACCTTTACAACTTGAGTATTTTTTGTGTTCCCAGTTTCTATCCCTCACAGGCTGAAACTGATGTCAGAAACCAAGCTTTGATTTATGAATTAATTCATAATCATCTGCCATTTCTGCTGCTAATCTCGCAGTTTTAACCCTCTGCCCTTCCACATGAGTTCTCACAACATCAGGAATTGAATTTTTAAACTCCTCCAAAAGTATAATTTCTCGGAGATTAATTTCTTCTTGCGTTTGATCTATTTTTAAAGCCCTTATCTCCTATCAAAATTACTCTGTTTGAGCCTTTCAAACTCCATGTATGTTTGACCAAATTCTTTCCTTAAATTTCTAAACCTTTGTCTGTAGGCTTCAAGCACTAGTTCATATGCAACTCAGATGAATTTTTTCACCTCCTCATACGTGCCAGATACCTCCTCCGATAGTGATGCAAACACTTCACTAGCCCTACTTACCAGCTTTGTTTGAATCAGTAATACCCACATGTCCTGTGGCCACTTCATTTGTTTAGCTACCTTCTAAAATGAAATGAAAAAGGCTTCCACCTCCTTCTCATCAAACCTTGGCAATGCTTGGACATATTTAAATAGATCCCCACCAAGCCTTCGATTTTGACATTCTTTCTCACTATCATCCAACTCTACGTTTCCCTTTACGTCTGCCAAGTTAACTGACTGTCATGTTTCATGGCCATTTTCTGAAGTTCAAACTCTCTCTCTTTATCTTTTTCCCTAATCTGTATCACCCTTTCTCTTTCTTTTTGTTCTGTTAGGGCTATTCTTTCTTTTCTCCTTTCTTCTCTCTCCTTTTCTTTTTCCTCTCTCTCTCTCTTTCATTTTCCTCTGTATCTCTTTCTCTTTCCGCTCTCTCTCTTTCTTTTTTCCTCTCTTTCATTTTCAAACTGCTTTAATTCTTTCTCATGTTCCATTTGTTTAATTTGTAACTGAATTTTTGCCATTTCCAATGAGTAAAACTGTATCTCAGGCAACTTTATATTCTTAGCCACCGCCATAATTACCTCATCTTTTTGCATTTTGTCAGGTAATGTTAACTGCAATGAATTTGCCAAATCTAACAGTCTGCTTCTAGTCTCTGTCTGTAAGGTACTGCGTGTGACCGTCTCCACCCCCAAAAACTTCAGAGCCTCTGAAAGAGCCACTGTCCACAACACACTCCCTACTTAAACTAGAATACCACACCTGAAAATCAACCACAATATGCTCACCCTTCACTGTCTTTAAGTTCACTCAGCCAATCCAATAGATAGACTTTTATCCCGGACAAGCCACCAATTGTTTATGGGCCAGGGTTTAGAGAACCCCAAAGTGTATCATGGAGTTCACCTGACCCACAACTTTTAATAGATTGTGGTATGGGGAGCACATGGTCCATTCTACAGGTGTGGTACAGCAAAAATGGAAAAGTAATTTTTAAAGCAAAACAATGTTTATTCTGTAAACTCAAGGTAACCTTTTTTAAACATACAGTGAACATCTTAGCAACCATCAATTCAAATATAACCCCCAAAGAATACAACACTACGTAATCCTTAAACTGTCCTTTTAACATCCATAAGACATAAAGAAAGCCGTTAAACAGAAGCACATCAGGTTAAAGTCACTACCGAGAGCAGTTATTAGTTTTAAATCACCAAAGGATCAATTTACAGTCTTTAGATTAGAGAGAGAGAAACTCATACACCTTCTGTCTGTGACTGCCGCTATCCAGCTCTGAAAACGAAACTAAAACACACCCTGCAGCAAACAGCCTAAAACGAAAGTAAAAAGCTGACAGACAGCCCAGCTCCACCCACTCTCGGACATCACTGCAGTAGTAAACACCCATTTCTTAAAGGTACTCTCACTACAGTTACTTATATACACCTCCATTTATAAACACCCATTTCTTAAAGGTACTCTTACATTACACTAGTTGCTGGGCTTATCTGTTCAGCCGTTTACAATTCTCCTGTCCCCTGGCACCCCTCCCAGAGTTTAAGGAAGATTGCAAAATGGTCAGTGCCTCCACAATTTCCACTCTCACATCCCTCAGTACCCATGGATGAATCTCAGCAGGTTCTGGCACCTTAGCAACTTCAAATACAGACAGCCTCTCCAATACCACCTCCTCCTTACCAATTTGGAACTTTTGTAGTGTCTGAATTACCTCCCCTTTCACCATGGCCTGCGTAGTATCTTCTTCCTTGGTTAAGTATTAATTTAGTATCTCAGCTATGCCCTCTGCCTGCATAATTCCCTTTTACCATTGACATGCCTATTTGAGACTTTGGGATTCCCTTTTATGATGGCTGACAGTCTCTTTTCATACTTCCTCTTTGCTTCTCTTATTTGCTCTTTCACCTTCCCTCTGAACCTTCAATATTCAGGCTGGTTCGCAAGTTAATTTTCTACCTAATGTCTGTCATAAGCTCACTTTCTCTTCTTTAACCTTATTTTGGTTGCTTTTGTATCCAGGGAGCTCAGGATTTGTTGGCTCTACCTTTCCCTCTCGAGGGAATACACCTCGACTATGGCTGAACCATCATCCCTTTGAAGGTAGCCTATTGTTCAGCTCTCGTTTCCCTTACCAACTTATGCTTCCAATTTATTCAGCCCAGATCCATTCTTCTCCCTATGAAAATGCTTTCCCCCAGTTAATTATTTTAACTTTGGATTGTTCTTTGTCCTTTTCCACAGCCAGCCGAATGTTATGGTACAATGATCACTCTTCCCTTTGTTCGCCTACTGATATTTGACCTACTTGACCCATCTCATTTCCAAGAGCTAGGTCTAGCAGTGTCTCCTTCCTCATTGGACTGGATACATAAAGCACAAAATGTTTTTCTGAACATACTTTCAATACTCTTGCCTTCACTACCACTACCCCAGCCTATGTTCAGCTAATTAAAGTCTCCCATTATAACCATTCCAGAAGTTGTACAAAATATTGAATTGCCTCCCTGTAATTTTCTATCAAATGTTTTTCTTCTACGTTCTTCACACCGAGCAATGTATTTGCTCCTTTTTTGTTCATTAGCTCTAGTCAAATAGATTCTGATCTTGACCCCTCTGGGACATCCTCTTTTTCCAACACTACTGCATTCTCTTGAATTAATACCACTCCCCTCGCCACTCAATGTCTTTCTTTCCTATCTTTCCCGAAGACCTTGTACCCAGGAATAATAACTCCCCGCACAGGTAGGATGGCACAGTGTCACAGTTGTTAGCACTGCTGCCTCACTGCACCGAGGACATGGGTTCAATACTAGCTTTGGGTGACTGTGTGGAGTTTGCATGTTCTCCCAGCATCTGCGTGGGTACTCTACTTTCCTCCCACAGTCACAAAGATGTGCAGTTTAGGTGGATTAGCATGATAAATTGCCCCTTAGTGATCAAGGTTTTGCAGGTTAGGTGAGGTTACGGGGATAGAGCAGTGGAGTGAGCCTAGGTAGGGTGCTCTTTCAGACTCGATGGGCTGAATGGACTCCTTCCGCACTGTAGGGATTCTATGTTTATGTCTAAGAATATTTAATATCCAGTCATATCTTTCTTTGAGCCAGGTCCTATATCAATATCATATATTCAAATGGCAACCGCACTTGTCGCTTATTTACCCCCTCAGTGCATTCACATACACGCACAGCAATGCTGACTTAAACTTGATTACTTTCTCCCTTACTGTGACCCCACCTATTAACTTATTGTTCACTATTCTAGTGCTATCTATCTCTCCCAGTATTCTGTGCACATGGATGTTCAGCTCTGATATTATTTTCTGCTTCCCACATGCCTGCCAGGTTAGTTTGAACCCTCCCCAATAGCACCATCAATATTCAAGGTAATCAATCCTGGCTCTGCTTGTAGGCAACCCGTCCGACCTGTACTGGTTGTAACTTCCCTCAAAGCCAGTTTTAATGTCCCAGGAATCTAAAGCCCTCCTTCCTGCACCATCTTTCCATCCACATATTCATTAGCTTTCTCCTCCTATTTCTGTACTCACTTGTGTGGAACTAAGAGTAATCCAGTGATTGCTACCTTTGAGCCCCTGCTTGTTAATTTCCTACCTCGTTCCCTAAATTCAGACATCCCTCTTTCTGCCAGTCATTTGTGCTGGTGTGGACCTTGACTGCTGGTTGTTCACCCAATCCCCTCAAGAGTGCCCTGCAGCCACTCAGCGACATCCTTGTCACGCGCACCAGGGAAGCAACACATCACCCCCTGAGTTCACATCTGTGGTCACAGAAACACCTATTTGCCTACTTTTGGATCACCTATCATGATTTCTCTTCCAGTCTTCCTTGTACTTGCCTGTACAGCTGACACACCTCTGGTGCCATAGACTTGGCTCCCCAGACAAACCATCCCGGTCATTGATCTTCATAAGGACTTAAGAACTAGGAGTAGGCAATTCAGCTCCTCGAGCACGCTCCGCCATTCAATACAATCATGGCTGATCTCCTCTCACGCTCAACTCCACTTTCCTGACCGTTCTCCATCACCCTTTAACCCATCACTAATAGAAAATCAGGCTATCTCGTCCTTAAATTTCCTCAATGTCCCAGCATCCATCGCAGTTTGGATAGTGAATTCCACTTCCACAGAGAAGTAATTTCTCCTCATCTTGGTTTTAAATCTGCTACTTATCTTAAAATGGTGACCTCTCATTCTTGATTGCTCCACAAGAACAAAGAAAACAAAGAACAAGGAAACGTACAGCACATCAACAGGCCCTTCGGCCCTCCAAGCCTGTGCCGATCATGATGCCCTAACTTAAAAAGAACCATCTGCTCTATGTCTATTTTGTCAATACCTTTTATAATAATAATAATATAATAATCTTTATTGTCACAAGTAGGCTTACATTGCAATGAAGTTACTGTGAAAAGCCCCTAATCAACACATTCCGGCACCTGTTCAGGTACACAGTGGGAGAATTCAGAATGTCCAAATTACCTAACAGCACGTCTTTCGGGATTTGTGGGAAGAAACCGGAACACCCGGAGGAAACCCACGCACACACGGGGAGAATGTGCAGACTCTGCACAGACAGTGACCCAAGCCGGGAATCGAACCTGGGATCCTGGCACTGTGAAGCAACAGTGCAAACCACTGTGCTACCGTGCTGCCCACTGTGCTACCGTGCTGCCCACAATTGAGCACGGCCGGTAGTATCTGAGAGAGGGAGAAGATTAGGCATAGCCCCAGTTCTGACAAATGAACATTTGCCTGGACTATTGTTTCTCTTTACCGGGGGCCGGTTTAGCTCAGTTGGCTGGTCAGCTGGTTTGTAATGCAGAGTGAGGCCAGCAGCGTGGGTTCACCCAGATCGGCTGAGGTTATTTATAAAGGCTCCATCTTCTCAAACTTTATCCCTTGTGGTGATCCTCAGATTAAATCACCACCAGTCAGCTCTACCCCTCAAAGGAAAAAGCCTATGGTCATCTGGGACTATGGTGACTTTTACTGTTTCTCTCTCCACCCACGCGCACACACACACTGCCCTTGCATTTTCTATTGTTATTCCAGATTCCTGGCACCTTGCTTTATGTGAGCAATAGTTAACTATGAGTTTGCGATTCAGCATACGAGTGGCAGATGTGTCGGTGACAACACAATTTGACGGTGTTTTTTTCTCCCGACTCAGAGAAGGGCCGTGAAGATTTGCTGCTGAGTGCTATGTGCAACCTTGGCGGATTGACACCGAGGTGAGTTTGCTTTAAAATATTTTTTATCCTCCTCCTTTTTCACATTTTCTCCCAAATTTATACCACCAACAATAAACAATAATCAGGAACAAATATGTCAATCCCCATATCAATAACAACAATCCCATTCTTCCACCAAACCCCAAACATTAGCCCGCATTTTCACACAAACAAATGACAAAAAGGAATTAGGGATCACCCATAGAAACACACACAGCCCCCCTCCCCCAACCCTCCCACTCACATGCCCCAACTAATGTTCAATGTTATCCAGTTCTTGAAAGTGCATAATGAATAATGCCCATGAATTGTAGAACCCCTCGATCCTTCCCCTCAGTTCAAACTTAACCTTCTCAAGAGTCAAGAATTCCAACAGGTGCCCCCGGCACGCCAGGGCACAGGGTGGAGAGGTTGCTCTCCAACCTATCAGGATCCGCCTTCGGGCGATCAAAGAGGCGAAGGCTACAACATCTGCCTCCGCATCCGTTTCCAACCCTGGCTGGTCCGACACCCCGAAGATGGCCTCCCGGGGGCCCGGGTTCAGTTTCACATGCACCACTTTAGAAATTACCCTAAAAACCTCCTTCCAGTAATCCTTTAGCTTTGGACAGGACCAAAACATATGAACGCGATTAGCCCAGCCCCCCCCCCGCAACGATCACACACATCTTCTACTCCTTCAAAGAATCGGCTCATCCTTGCCCTCGTGAGGTGTGCTCTGTATACCACCTTCAGCTGGATCAGCCCCAACCTCGCGTACAAGGTGGAGGCATTCACTCTCCAGAGCACTTCACACCAGAACCCCTCCTCCATATCTTCTCCCAACTCTTCCTACCACGTTGCTTTGATCCCTTCCAGGATTCCCTTCTCCTCTTCCAAAATAGCTCCGTACACCGCTGACACTAACCCCTTCTCCAGTCCCCTTGTCGTCAGCACCTCCTCCAGCAATGTAGAAGCTGGCTCGGGAAGCTCTTTATCTCCTTTTTGGCAAAATCTCGAACCTGCATGTATCTGAACATTTCCCCCTGCTCCAGCCCACACTTCGCTTCCAGCTCCTTCAATCCTGCCCCTAAGAAACAAATCCTTTAGTGTCTTAATCCCCTTCTCCTCCCATTTCAGAAAATTAACATCCCATCTCCCTGGCTCAAATCTGTGGTTCCCCCGAACAAACATTTTCCTTGACCCTGCCCCCAACCCGAAGTGTTGGCGAAACTGCCTCCAAATTCTCAATGAAGCGATTATTATCGGACTCCCTGAATATTTCCCCGTGGCTATCGGGAGCGGCGCTGTTGCAAGTGCTTTCAATCCCGACCCCCTGCACAAACTCTCCTCCATTCTGACCCACTGGGAATCAACCCCTCTGACCCAGCTCCGCACCTTCTCCACATTCGCTGCCCAGTAGTAATACATCAGGTTCGGAAGACCCAAACCCTCTGCCTGCCTTCCCCTCTGTAGCAGCACCGTTCTCACTCTGGCCACCTTCCCTCCCCATATGAACGATGTAATCCTTCCCTCAATCTCTCTGAAAAAAGCCTTTGGCAGGAAAATCGGCAGGCATAGAAAAATAAACAGAAATCGCGGCAACACGTTCATTTTAACCGCCTGTATCCGACCCGCCCGTGACAGAGGGAGACCATCCCACCTTGCCAGATCAGTTTTCACTCTCCCACCAAACTAGAAATGTTGTACCTGCGGAGCCTCCCCCCCCCCCCCCCCGCAACTCCTGGGCAACCTGCAACCCCAGGTACCTAAAGTGAGTCCCTGCCCTACGGAATGGCAGCCCCCCCACCCCTGCCCCCACCCCCGGCCGAGACACCACAAAATACTCACTCTTGTCTAGATTTAGTTTGTACCCTGAGAAAGACCCAAACACTCGAAGTAGCTCCAATATTCCCCCTATCGACACACTCGGTTCCAACACGTATAACAGCAAGTCTTTGGCATATAAGGACACCCTATGCTCTATCCCCCCCCCCCCCCCCCCCGCACTATTCCTTTCCGCATCCCCGAACTTCTTAATGCGATGGCCAATGGCTCAATCGCAAGTGCAAACAGCAGGGGGGACATAGGACATCCCTGCCTAGCCCCACGGTGGAGAGAAAAGTATCTCAAGCTGATGTTTGTGCGGACACTCGCCCTTGGCTCCTTATATAGGAGCTTTACCCGGTTCACAAATTTTGGTCCAATCCCAAACCGCTCCAGAACTGCCATCAAGTACCCCCATTCTACCTGGTCAAACGCCTTCTCAGCGTCCAGTGCCACAACCACCTCTGTTTCCTTCCCCTCTGCCGGTGCCATAACGACGTTCAATACCCTTCTAACGTTTGAAAAGAGCTGCCTCCCTCTCACAAACACCGTCTGATCCTCACCTATCACCTTCGGAAGGCACTCCTCCAGCCTACCCGCCAGTACCTTCGCCAATACTTTTGCGTCCACATTCAGAAGCGATATGGGCCTATACGACCCACACTCTGTCGGATCCTTATCCTTTTTTGGCAACAAGGAAATCGATGCCTGCCCCAAAGTTTGTGGCAACACCCCCTTCCCTATCGCCTCTTCAAGCATCCCCACCATCAGGGGTGCCAGCTTATCCTTGAATTTTTTATAATATTCCACTGGAAACCCATCCGGCTCTGGCACCTCCCCCGACTGCATCCTCCCAATCGCACCCTTTATCTCCTGTTCCACTATCGCTCCTTCTAATGTTGTCCTGTCCCCCTCCCCTAACCTCGGGTACTCCAACCCATCTAGAAATTCCTGCATCTCCCGGTCTCCCCCAGGTGGCTCTGACCTGTACAACCTCTCATAAAATTCCTCAAAAACCTTGTTAATCAGATCCGGAGCCACCACCAACTTCCCTGCCCTATCCCTCACCTGAACAATTTCCCTTACCACTGCCTCCCTCCGGAGCTGACCCGCGAACATACGCCTTATCTCCATGTTCGTAAACTGCATCCCTTGCTCGTCTCAGTTGGCGCACCGCCTTCCTGGTGGACAGTCGGTCGAAGCTCGCCTGTAGTTCCTTCCTCTTTTCCAGCATCGCCAGGTCCCCATCTTCTGCATAACTCCTATCTACCTCCAACAGCTCACCTATTACCCTCTGCCACTCCATCCTCTCCTCTTTGTCCACTCTGGCCTTAAACAAAATGACCTCACCTCTCACCACGGCCTTTAGAGCAACCCAGACAACTTCCTTCGACACTTCACCCGTACAGTTGAAACCTACATATTCCTCAATTACCTTTTCAATTTTGTCACAGAACCTTTGGTCCCCAAAAGTCCCACATCTAATTTCCACCCCGGCCTCTGCACTACCCCCTTCTCCTGTACCATATCCACCCAATGCGGAGCATGATCTGACACTGCAATTGCCGAGTATTCCGACCCCTTAATCCCAGCCAGCAAAGCCTGACACAGAGGTGAGTTGAGGCTGCAAGAGCATTGATACAAACAGAGGGTTAGTCGGCAACTCCTGCGATGCTACACCAGTCATTGAGAATCAAAACCACTCTGATGCAAAACCACAACAGTCAATTGCCGGAATTAAATTACAACTTTTTATGCATTGCCAGATGTTTGACTTCATAATATGATTTATACTTCTTCAAATTTAAAAACGTTAATATTATATGCCACAAAGTATACTGAGCATGATAGGGATGGAATCATGTTACATGGCAGGGCAATAAGATGCTAGTGATTTAGGATGCCAATTTTTTACAATATCAGCTTGTTTCCTTATTACTGTACAGGAAATATACTTCACATCATATAAATATTACATAAAGGCAAACAGTTTTCTATGGTGATATATTAATGATATTATGTTTGAACAGTGGAATTCTTTATACAGAAGGCCATGTGTTTCTTGTGACCAAACGGAGGACAATAAGCCCCTTCCCTGCCCATAGCCAATGCTATTCTTGGATGGCTCCCAGTAGACGCACGATAATCTAATCCTGTCCAGACTCCCATTCGGTTTTCACTTGGCAAATTCTGGTGATCCTCGCAGCAATGTGGTTGAAATTTGAAACTCAGTACAATGGGGAGAGAAATTGTCACCACCCACAACCTCATGGACTTGTTGCCGATCATCCCTTCTAGGATCTGGGAGTGGACCATAACGGACCTGGTCCTTTCCAAGGTTCAACATCTCGTGTTATATGATGGACAGCATCGACAGCTCCCAGGTGAATTACGGACTCACTCATTCAAGATGTCTGAATCGAGTGTGGAGGATGATATCCTGCTTTGGGGTATGTGAGTCGTCATCCTGGAAAAGGACCTCCGTTTGATCCTGCAGGACCTCCACAACGGACACCCAGGGGTGTCAAAAATTAAAATGTCAGTGCACAGCTATGTATGGTGGCCAGTCCTGGATGCTGAAATTGAACGACTGGCCCAAGAATGTTCTTCTTCAAGAGCACCAGAAGCTTTTGCTGGCCGTGCCCCTCCGCCCTTGGGAATAGCCAGGGCAGCAATGGGCACGGTTGCATACCGATTTTTCCGGGTCGTTTCAGGGGTTGATTTTCCTCCTTCTATTTGAAGCTCATTCCAAATGTTTGGAGGTCCTGAAGAAGGGGACGGCAACCTCCAGGGTTATGATCATTTGTCTTTTTGTATCCATGGCATACCCAAGGTGTTAGTCGCAGACAATGGCACACCTTTTACAAGCGAAGAGTTCTTGGGGTTTCTGAAGGCCAACAGGGTATGACACACTGGGACTGCTCCGTACCACCCAGCTTCGAATGGGCTAGCGGAGAGGGCGGCCCAGACTTTCAAGCATGGATTATGAAAAGTCTTCGGGACCAATGCACACTAGGCTGGCCCGATTCCTGTTTTGTTACAGGACCACCCTGCATGCCGTGACTGAAGTGGTCCCGGCTGAGGTGCTGATGGGATGGAGACTGGATTGGATTTGTTTATTGTCACGTGTACCAAGGTACAGTGAAAAGTATTTTTCTGCGAGCAGCTCAAAAGATCATGAAGTTCATGAAAAGAAAAGAAAAAGAAAATACATAATAGGGCAACACATGGTACACAATGTAAATAGAACATAGAACATAGAACAATACAGCGCAGTACAGGCCCTTCGGCCCACGATGTTGCACCGAAACAAAAGCCATCTAACCTACACTATGCCATTATCATCCATATGTTTATCCAATAAACTTTTAAATGCCCTCAATGTTGGCGAGTTCACTACTGTAGCAGGTAGGGCATTCCACGGCCTCACTACTCTTTGCGTAAAGAACCTACCTCTGACCTCTGTCCTATATCTATTACCCCTCAGTTTAAAGTTATGTCCCCTCGTGCCAGCCATATCCATCCGCGGGAGAAGGCTCTCACTGTCCACCCTATCCAACCCCCTGATCATTTTGTATGCCTCTATTAAGTCTCCTCTTAACCTTCTTCTCTCCAACGAAAACAACCTCAAGTCCGTCAGCCTTTCCTCATAAGATTTTCCCTCCATACCAGGCAACATCCTGGTAAATCTCCTCTGCACCCGCTCCAAAACCTCCACGTCCTTCCTATAATGCGGTGACCAGAACTGTACGCAATACTCCAAATGCGGCCGGACCAGAGTTCTGTACAGCTGCAACATGACCTCCCGACTCCGGAACTCAATCCCTCTACCAATAAAGGCCAACACTCCATAGGCCTTCTTCACAACCCTATCAACCTGGGTGGCAACTTTCAGGGATCTATGTACATGGACACCTAGATCCCTCTGCTCAGCCACACTTTCAAGAACTTTACCATTAGCCAAATATTCCGCATTCCTGTTATTCCTTCCAAAGTGAATCACCTCACACTTCTCTACATTAAACTCCATTTGCCACCTCTCAGCCCAGCTCTGCAGCTTATCTATATCCCTCTGTAACCTGCTACATCCTTCCACACTATCGACAACACCACCGACTTTAGTATCATCTGCAAATTTACTCACCCACCCTTCTGTGCCTTCCTCTAGGTCATTGATAAAAATGACAAACAGCAACGGCCCCAGAACAGATCCTTGTGGTACTCCACTTGTGACTGTACTCCATTCTGAACATTTCCCATCAACCACCACCCTCTGTCTTCTTTCAGCTAGCCAATTTCTGATCCACATCTCTAAATCACCCTTAATCCCCAGCCTCCGTATTTTTTGCAATAGCCTACCGTGGGGAACCTTATCAAACGCTTTGCTGAAATCCATATACACCACATCAACTGCTCTACCCTCGTCTACCTGTTCAGTCACCTTCTCAAAGAACTCAATAAGGTTTGTGAGGCATGACCTACCCTTCACAAAGCCATGCTGACTATCCCTGATCATATCATTCCTATCTAGATGATTATAAATCTTGTCCCTTATAATCCCCTCCAAGACTTTACCCACTACAGACGTGAGGCTCACCGGTCTATAGTTGCCGGGGTTGTCTTTGCTCCCCTTTTTGAACAAAGGGACCACATTTGCTGTCCTCCAGTCCTCTGGCACTATTCCTGTAGCCAATGATGACATAAAAATCAAAGCCAAAGGTCCAGCAATCTCTTCCCTGGCCTCCCATAGAATCCTAGGATAAATCCCATCAGGTCCCGGGGACTTATCTATTTTCAGCCTGTCCAGAATTGCCAACACCTCTTCCCTACGTACCTCAATGCCATCTATTCTATTAGCCTGGGGCTCAGCATTCTCCTCCACAACATTATCTTTTTCCTGAGTGAATACATAGACACCGGCATCAAGTGAAGCATACAGGGGTGTAGTATTAATCAGGTCAGTCCATAAGAGGGTCGTTTAGGAGTCTGGTAACAGTGGGGAAGAAGCTGTTTTTGAGTCTGTTCGTGCGTGTTCTCAGACATTTGTATCTCCTGCCCGATGGAAGAAGTTGGAAGAGTGAGCAAGCCGGGTGGGAGTGGTCTTTGATTAAACTGCCCACTTTCCCCAGGCAGCGGGAGGTATAGATCATAGAATCATAGAATTTACAGTGCAGAAGGAGGCCATTCGGCCCATCGAGTCTGCACCAGCTCTTGGAAAAAGCACCCTACCCAAGGTCTACACCTCCACCCTATCCCCATAACCCAGTAACCCCACCCAACACTAAGGGCAATTTTGGACACTATGGGCAATTTAGCATGGCCAATCCACCTAACCCGCACATCTTTGGACTGTGGGAGGAAACCGGAGCACCCGGAGGAAACCCACGCACACACGGGGAGGATGTGCAGACTCCGCACAGACAGTGACCCAAGCCAGAATCGAACCTGGGACCCTGGAGCTGTGAAGCATTTGTGCTATCCACAATGCTACCGTGCTACCATGGAGTCAATGGATGGGAGGCAGGTTTGTGTGATGGACTGAGCGGTGTTCACGACTCTCTGAAGTTTCTTGCGGTCTTGGGCCGAGCAGTTGCCATACCAGGCAGTGTTGCAGCCAGATAGGATGCTTTCTATGGTGCACCTGGAAAAGTTGGTAAGAGTCAATGTGGACATGCCGAATTTCCTTAGTTTCCTGAGGAAGTATAGGCGCTGTTGTGCTTTCTTGGTGGTAGCATCGCTGTGACGTGACTGCAGACCCACATTAGCATGGTCTTCCCTGACATCAGAGGGAAGGTGCGCCACATCCAAGGCCTGAAAGTGCATAGTCCCGTTCGACGTCGACTGCCCAGGCTCTTTGTACAAGGTGACGCATTGTATGTCCAAAATTTTGCAGACGGCCCCCAGTGGATCTTCGATTCCGTAATCCGCCAGATAGTGCCGGTTTCCGAACAAGTACAAGTCCAGGGTCAAATAATGCACAATCACGTTAGCTTCAGACGATCAATTCTTTGTAAAATCCATTGAACACAAAGTTCTTGCCCTGCGAAACCCTGATGTCTGAGCGGGCCAGACTAGAACCCCAAGGGGGTCATGAGAGAGGGAATCGACCCAGATTCAGAGATGGAACTAAGGTTAGGAGACGAGTCCAAAGTGTTATATGACCTCCTTTCATAAAGAATTGTTTGAGCATATCATTCTACATGTACATTCTTGGCATCTGAAGTCTACAATTCTTTCCAAAGCTGTGCTCCATTCTTTCTGCATAAGCATCGCTTCCCACAAAGCAACACCCTAATAATTTGGTGAAGAAGGGGCTGCGACTATGTTTAAAACCCTCACATTTGTCACTTCAATTTTATAATATATAGGAAGGAAGATTAATTTCCTTAATTAATTTAAATGACAGATTGAATAATTGCAAGTCACAAAAAAAAACCTGTAAAATAATCCCCTCCCATCAGCCATTTTTAAAAATCTAACAGGGCACTTTGGAAGATGGTCAATCCTGAATGGGATAACTTACAGCATAATATGTACAGAACCCAGAACGGCTCAGCAACATCAGTGCAAACTTCAGGGCAAGTAGTTTGGTGCAATGGACTATTCTCCACTCCTAGCCAAGCACTTATGTTTATAGACAACCAAAGTCACCTTTCCTTGTGGCGCGAGAATGACGCATAACAATTCTTAAACTATCATTTCAAGCAATATTTAACACCACAAGATTGAGCTTATTGCGGAGTGTTGAGAGACAGCTAGTTGGAGCTATTTCTTACATCCCAGAAAACTGGGCCGGGATTCTCCCCGACCCGGAAGGGCGGGGGGTCCCGGTGGGATGGAGTGGCGGGAACCACTCTGGCATCGGGCCGCCCCAAAGGTGCAGAGAAATCCGCACCTTTAGGGGCCAAGTCTTCACCTTGAGGGGCTAGGCCCGCGCCGGAGTGGTTGGCGCGCCGCCGGGCGGTGGGAAAGGCCTTTGGCGCCACGCCAGCCGGGGCCGAAGGGACTGCGCGGGGCGGTGGAAGTGCGCGCATGCATGGGAGCGACAGCAGCTGCTGACGTCATCCCCGCGCATGCACGGGGAGGGGGGGGGGTGTCGCTTACGCATTGGTCATCGCGGAGACTGTGGCCGAGGCGGAAGGAAAAGAGTGCCCCTCGCGGCACATGCCTGCCCACGGATCGGTGGGCCCCGATCACGGGCCAGGCCACCGTGGGGGCACCCCCCGGGGCCAGATCGACACCCTCCCCGCCCCTCCCCCAGGACCCCGGAGCCCGTCGGCGCCGCCAGTCCCGCCGGGAAGGTAGGTGATTTCATTCACGCCGGCGGGACTGACATGACAGCAGCGGGACTTCAGCCCATCGCGGGCCGAAAAATCGCCGGCGGGGTGCCCGCCGACCGGCGCGGCGAGATTCCCGCCCCTGCCGAATTTTCGGTGCTAGAGAATACGGCGGCCGGCGGGGGCGGGATTCACGCCGCCCGCCGGTGATTCTCCGACCCGGCGGGGTTCGGAGAATCCCGCCCGTGGTCTCAGTGAAACCACCGTTTCAGTGAAATTTAGATTTATCTGGTGCAATGTCAGTTGCCGTATGGTGATACCAAGATCAACCTGTACGTCATTCACATTGAAACTCTATATCATGCTCATCCTTCTCCAGGGCAGATCAAAGCCCCTCTATAAGAACACATCATACAAATGACTTACAATGCTGACTCAGCCATTGCAGTACTTGGAAATGAACTCTGGTAATCTCCAGGACTGTCAGAATTTAAGAAATGCCAGGGCTAAGCAAATAAAATTCAGAATTACACATATTCCTGCCAACTGCTCCACAATTCCATCCACCCAGTGAAGTTCGAGAAGATTCTAAGAGCAACCTCACATGTTTATTGACAGCATGCGTTCAAAACACTTTGTTTGCCACACTTAATACTCGTGTGATATTTTTCTCTCATTGAGTGTCACTGTGAGGATAAAGTTCTGAATATTTTTGATTTCCCTTGTAGAAGGGACGGCTGCCGCCATGCGATCGCCAGCCATTTGGGTGTTCATGCATGAGAAGCTTGGTGAATCATGCAGCGGGACGGACAGGAAATTGGCACCCCCGCTGTTACCTCACAGGGTTGAATGTCAGGACGCCATTACTTAAAGGGCACCCAGACAGGCATTCGCTCTCTGAAAGCCAGGAGCATTATTCTCACCATCTGAAAGGAAGTTTTGGAAACTGCAAAAGCTGCCATTTGAGTGCTGCCACCTGACCTCAGTCATGCCTCCTCTCCAGTAGGTGAACGAAGCTCCCCATAGAAAAAAGAGCAACTCGTACTCACTCCTACATACACCACAGGAAGACTACCTCGCCTGCTGCATACCACATTTGAGCAGCCATGAATCTTAAGGCAGGTGTTTCCCAGTCACCGATTATTTAGAAAGGCACACTTAATGCCGACAAGGTTGCTTTTTACTGAGTATTCATGA
Source organism: Scyliorhinus torazame (assembly GCF_047496885.1). Taxonomy (NCBI): domain Eukaryota; kingdom Metazoa; phylum Chordata; class Chondrichthyes; order Carcharhiniformes; family Scyliorhinidae; genus Scyliorhinus; species Scyliorhinus torazame. The sequence continues at coordinate 28,160 of NW_027308508.1, read as the reverse complement.
CATAGAATCATAGAAGGATAGAACAGTGGTGGTGATCCGCGAGAATACTGCAGGTGGTCCGTCTGTCCATTGCAGAAAAAAATGTCTATGGAAAAAAAATATCCGTGGCGAAAATGTAACAAGTACCTCGTATGCAGCATGCTAATCCTTGTTAAACTAATTCCTCAATTATTTTCAGTCCTATGGTAATTCCTGCAATTAAATAGTGTGGCCAGAAGTGGACTTTCAATGAAACACACAACGCCGCACGCAGTGCAGGGCCCAGCCAACGAGGGGCTCTATGCGGAGAGGTGACTGTTATAGTGGGAACAACATGGCAACACCAATCAGAGCCTTGGCAGCTCGAAATTTGATGAGCCAATCAGCAGACAATACAGAACAACATCGGGCTCTGATTGGTGGACTCTCCTTTAGAGAACAGTTTGCCAGATGTTAAGAGGTGGCGGAGACGCAGAGCAGTTTAATCATAATAATCTTTATTGCCACGGGTAGGCTTACATTAACACTGCATTGAAGTTACTGTGAAAAGCCCCTAGTCGCTACACTCCGGCGCCTGTTCGGTTACACTGAGGGAGAATTCAGAATGTCCAATTCACCTAACAGCACGTCTTTCCGGACTTGTGGGAGGAAACCGGAGCACCCGAAGGAAACCCACGCAGATACAGGGAGAACGTGCAGACTACTTTCTTTTACTTTCTGAATGTCGCCTCACATGAACTTTCCTCACCACTAATTTGTTTAAAGATCACGCTCTAACCCTGGAGGGGAATAATATGAGGGCGCAGGCAGCAACCCCCTCCCCCACCCACCCGAAAGCTGCTCACGCCGACCAGCCTAGTAACAATAAAGCATGGCAGAGCTCATTAACGAGAGCCGAGTGGGACGAAGTCCCACCCTCTGAACCTGCCAATCCATCGGATTGGCCGGTGGCTCCATCAGTCCCGGCAGCGCCTGAAAGGCATCAGGGGCAATTGTCGAACCTGCAGTTGAAGAGAGGAGCTCAAGGCCCTGGTCTTGTGCCAGGAGTGTTTGGGAGCATTAGGATGAGGAGCAATGGAGGGTGAGTTTAAAAGAGGGAGAGGGTAGGACGGAGGTTTCTATCTAAGGAGGCCGCCTGCGATCGACAATGGACTGTCCCCGAAGAGCGACCCAACTCCCATCTGCTTTCCACCTTTTAACCATTTGAGGTTAAAAACTGGGCTTTCTGCTCCCACCCTGCCGCCCATGTTAGACGTATAATGCCTTGGGCAGGGTATCATTTGGCTCAATGATGTTATGGGCCAGGGTTTAGAGAACCCCAAAGTGTATCATGGAGTTCACCTGACCCACAACTTTTAATAGATTGTGGTATGGGGAGCACACGGCCCACTCTACAGGTGTGGTACAGCAGAAATCGAAAAGTATTTTTTAAAACAAAACAACTTTTATTCTATGAACTCAAGTTAACCTTTTTAAAACATACAGTGAACATCTTAGCAACCATTAATTCAAATACAACCCCCAAAGAGTACAACACTAAGTAATCCTGAAGCTTTCCTTTTAACATCCATAAGGCATTTTAAAAAAAACTTTTAACAGAAGCACATCAGGTTTAAATTCACTACTGAGAACTGTTATCACTCTGAATTCACCAAATGATCAAGAGATAGTTTCTACATGGCAAAGAGAAGAACATTACACCTTCTCTGGATGACTGCAGCTCCAACACTGAAACAAAACCAAAAAAACAGACACACCCAAGCTTTTCTCAAAGTGAAACTAAACCCACACTCTGACATCAGTGCAGTAATTTTAGCAGACTACCATTTCTTAAAGTGACACACTCATGACACCTCCTCCCAAGAAAAAAAATAAACCATCAACTTCAAGATGGTTTCATTTTTCACCTTTTCACTATCCTTTAAGAAATGCACACAGCAAATATACTTTTGTGTTTCAAAAAATCAACACACGCAAACAGGTATAATAATATAGTCCATTTTTTTTTCCTTCTTCCTCCAACTGGAATCCCTCTCGATTGACAGTCTCTCTGAACAAGAAAGTCTCTGCACGATCCATCCATCTCTCTATGCCTCGGCATGTCTCTTCAAAGTCAGATACTCCAGTTCAATCTGATCACAGAGTCCCTTGTAATTCTCCAATACAGGAGCATTGATTATCACAGATTGCAGGCAGTCAAATGCCTGTTGAAACTCCGCTGTCCACTGAAATTTTCGATGTTTCTTCAGCAAGTCCATCAGTGGAGCAACCACGCTACACAAATTTTGTCACAAATGTTCAATGATATGCCAAGAAATCGCATTATTATTCTTTGTGTTGAGGGTATTGGAAACTCCCCAATAACTTTTGGTTTCACATCCCGTGGGACCATTCAACCCTGTCCAATTGTCTGGCCAAGGAAAGTGACTTGGGCTTGTAAAAATTCACTTTTGACTAGGTTTATCACCAAACCCGCCTCCTGAAGTCGATCAAATAACTCCATCGGATGTTTTAAATGTTCTTTCCATGTCTGGCTGAAAATTACCAGATCGTCGATGTATACCGCACAATTGGGTAATCCTGAAATGGCTTTCTTAGTTAACCGTTGAAATGTGGTTGGGACGTTTTTCATGAAAAATGGCATAACTTTGAATTGGTATATACCATCTGGAGTCACAAAAGCTGAAATCTCCTTCGCCTTTTCGGATAAAGGTACCTGCCAGTAACCTTTAAGTAAATCCAATCTGGAAATAAAAGTTGATTGTCCCACTTTCTCAATGCAATCCTCCAAACATGGGATAGGATAAGAGTCCGTTCTTGTAACTGCATTAACCTTTCTATAGTCCACACGCAACTGTTGGGTACTGTCTGGTTTAGGTACCATCACTAGGGGTGAGCTTCATTGGCTGCAACCCACTTCAATTATGCCAGTTTTAAACAGACTCTCAAACTCTTTGTTAACCTGTGCCAATTTTAAAGGGTTAAGTCTATATGGATGTTGTTTGATTGGAACAGCATTTCACACATCTACATCATGTATAGCCATTTTAGTACTTCTCAATTTATCTCTACAAACTTGCCAATGTGATATCAATTTCAGGTCAGTCTGTTTTTCCTCTGGAAGGTAACTCAACAATTTATCCCAATTTTTAAGAACATCCTCGTTTTCCAATTTAATTTGATGTTTGTCAAATTCAAAGTCATCTGGGGCAGAATTCTCCCCCCCCCTCCCCCCCCCCCCCACGCCGGGTGGGAGAATCACCCAAGCGCCACGCGAGTCCCGCCACGCCATCCTGACGCCCGCGCGTGATTCTCCCACCACCCCCCCCAAACCGGCACGGCGCGAATCACGGCTGGCCGCTGGAGAATCGGCGCTTGCCGTTGGTAATGGATTCTCCGGCCGGGATGGGCCGAGTGGCCTGCCCAACACGACAGGTTCCACCCGGCGCAATCCACACCTGGTCGCTGCCAGCGGGAACAGCGCGGGAACGCTGTGGGGGGGGAGAGGAGGGTTCCTGCACCGGGGGGGGGGGCTCAAAAGGCGTCTGGCCCGCGATCAGTGCCCACCGATCGGCGGGCTGGCCTCTCTGAAGGAGGACCTCCTTTCCTCCACTGCCCCGCAAGATCGATCCGCCATCTTCTTGCGGGGCGGCCGCGGGGAAGACGGCAACCGCGCATGCGCGGGTTGGCGCCGGCCGATCCGCGCATGTCCGGGTGACGTCATTTACGCGGTGCCGCTTTTACGCGATGCCAAAGCCCGGCGCGCGTAAATGACGCGGCACCGCTCCTCGCCCCCCGGGGGCGGGAGAATAGGGGGCTGGGAACGGCCTCCGATGCCGGAGTGAAACACTCCGGTTTTCAGTCCGGCATCGGGACTTACTCTCCCAATGGGAGAATTGCGCCCATGGATTTGGTTAGTCACTTTGAGATAGAATCATTAAACCTCCTCCTTTTGTTCCCCATCCCTTTCAAAGTACCTTTTAAGCATAGTCACATGACACACTCAGTCTTTTTACCACATAATTCACCTCACTTAATTTCTTTTCAATCTGATAAGGTCCACAAAACCTTGCTTTTAAAGGTTCACCTACCACTGGTAACAACACTAAAACTTTATCTCCACTGGAAAAACTACAAACTTTGCATTTCTTGCCCGCTACCCGTTTCATCACATTTTCTGCATCTTTTAAATGTTGTCTAGCCAATTCACCTGCTCTATTTAATTGTTCCCGAAAATTTGACACGTAATCCAACAATGCAAGTTCCGACAGCTCACTCACCAATTTTTCCTTAATCAATTTAAGTGGTCCTCTTACCTCATGACCAAAAATTAGTTCAAAAGGACTGAATTTGGTTGACTCAGTCCTTAGGTGCAACCCTAATTGCAAACAATACGAATGGAATTCCTTTATCCCAATTAATCGTGACAATAAGCCCTCAACATTGTATTTAATGTCTGATGCCACCTTTCTAACGCTCCCTGCGATTCTGTATGGTACGCAGTTGATTTAAATTGTTTTATTCCTAAGCTCTCCATAACTTCTTTGAATAACCTTGAGGTAAAATTCAATCCTTGATCCGATTGTATTTCTGTGGGTAGTCCATATCTAGTAAAGAATTTAAGTAACTCCTCCACAATCTTTTTAGCTGTAGTATTACCTACTGGAATGGCCTCTGGAAACCTAGTAGACACATCCATTATAGTCAAAAGATATTGATTCCCACTTTTTGTTTTAGGAAGCAGTCCTACGCAATCAATTAGGACCCTTGTAAAAGGTTCCTCAAATACTGGAATGGGTATTAAGGGCGCTGGTTTTATCACTGCTTGGCGTTTCCCTATCATTTGACATGTGTGACATGATTGACAAAATTAAACTACATCTTCATGTAGTCCAGGCCAATAAAAATGTTTCTGTATTTTAGCTTGGGTTTTCCTTACTCCCAAATGACTTCCCACTGGTACCACATGTGCAATTCTCAACACTGCCTTTCTATATATTACCGGCAATAATACTTGACGAACTTTTGCCCACTTTTCATCCGCCTGCATCTGTAAAGGTCTCCATTTTCTCATCAGGACATCATCTTTATGGTAATAACACTCTGGTATGCTCTCAGATTCCTCTTCCGTGTATGCTTTCTGATACATTAATTTTATTTTTATATCTTTCTGTTGTAACTCCGCCAATTTTCCTGAACTAAACTTTTCCGCCTCATCCCCCCCCCCCCCGTTCTTTTCCAACCATCTGATCAAAAATCGTTTCTGATAATTGCACTTCAACTTCATCTTCACTCTTTGATTTCTCCTCTTGTCTTAACCTATGACTTTGCGACCTTGTTACCACACAATCCGGAAAAATCTCAAGATATTCGTCCTTCAACACTTCAGTTGTCTGATTTTCCACTGGCTTATCAACCACAGTAGGTATCATTCCCACACCTGTGATCCAGCTATATCATTACCCAAGATAAACTGTATTCCTGGACAAGATAGAACATACAACGATACAGCGCAGTACAGGCCCTTCGGCCCACGATGTGGCACCGAAACAAAAGCCATCTAACCTACACTATGCCATTATCATCCATATGTTTATCCAGTAAACTTTTAAATGCCCTCAATGTTGGCGAGTTCACTACTGTAGCAGGTAGGGCATTCCACGGCCTCACTACTCTTTGCGTAAAGAACCTACCTCTGACCTCTGTCCTATATCTATTACCCCTCAGTTTAAAGCTATGTCCCCTCATGCCAGCCATTTCCATCCACGGGAGAAGGCTCTCACTGTCCAGCCTATCTAACCCCCTGATCATTTTGTATGCCTCTATTAAGTCTCCTCTTAACCTTCTTCTCTCCAACGAAAACAACCTCAAGTCCATCAGCCTTTCCTCATAAGATTTTCCCTCCATACCAGGCAACATCCTGGTAAATCTCCTCTGCACCCGCTCCAAAGCCTCCACGTCCTTTCTATAATGCGGTGACCAGAACTGTACACAATACTCCAAATGCGGCCGTACCAGAGTTCTGTACAGCTGCAACATGACCTCCTGACTCCGGAACTCAATCCCTCTACCAATAAAGGCCAACACTCCATAGGCCTTCTTCACAACCCTATCAACCTGGGTGGCAACTTTCAGGGATCTATGTACATGGACACCTAGATCCCTCTGCTCATCCACACTTCCAAGAACTTTACCATTAGCCAAATATTCCGCATTCCTGTTATTCCTTCCAAAGTGAATCACCTCACACTTCTCTACATTAAACTCCATTTGCCACCTCTCAGCCCAGCTCTGCAGCTTATCTATGTCCCTCTGTAACCTGCTACATCCTTCCACACTATCGACAACACCACCGACTTTAGTATTGTCTGCAAATTTACTCACCCACCCTTCTGCGCCTTCCTCTAGGTCATTGATAAAAATGACAAACAGCAACGGCCCCAGAACAGATCCTTGTGGTACTCCACTTGTAACTGAACTCCATTCTGAACATTTCCCATCAACCACCACCCTCTGTCTTCTTTCAGCTAGCCAATTTCTGATCCACATCTCTAAATCAAAGATAGTTTCTCTATTACTCCTACTACCACTGCTCCACTCTTCACTGGATTTCCCAGTCTTACCTTTCCAATGGAACACTACTCCTCTCACCCTGAATCCCACATATTACCTCCTTTTCTGGCAATATTCTTCGCAAACTCCTCACCTCTTACCACTAAAGATTGACTAGCTCCTGTATCTCTTAAAATTGTGACTTCTTTACCTGCTCCTCCTGATACACATGAGTAAACTTTACCCACACAAGTAAATTCTTTAAAGAGATCTGGCACCTTCTTATCAGTCACCTCTTGATCAGGCTGCACAATCTTCTGCACCTCCTTCACTTCACTTGGGCTTTCCTTTACCACTTTAACAAACCCCACCGTCTTATCATAGAATTTACAGTGCAGAAGGAGGCCATTCGGCCCATCGAGTCTGCACCGGCTCTTGGAAAGAGCACCCTACCCAAGGTCCACACCTCCACCCTATCCCAATAACCCAGTAACCCCACCCAACACTAAGGACAATTTGGACACTATGGGCAATTTAGCATGGCCAATCCACCTAACCCGCACATCTTTGGACTGTGGGAGGAGACCAGAGCACCCGGAGGAAACCCACGCACACACGGGGAGGATGTTCAGACTCCGCACAGACAGTGACCCAAGCCGGAATCGAACCTGGGACCCTGGAGCTGTGAAGCATTTGTGCTATCCACAATGCTACCGTGCTGCCCTTATCCTGCTGATCCAGCAGAGGGCAGTAGAGCGGAGCTGCCGATTGGTGTTGCAAGGGAAATTTGCATACCTCCGTCGTGGTCACCCTAACTTGAAGGTGTACCTGAGCTAGAGACCCTAGCTGTTCGAGTGAAGACAAGCATCCAGCAGAGGGCAGTAGTGCGCAGCTGCTGATTGGTGTTGCAAGGGAAATTTGCATACCTCCATCGTGGTCACCCTAACTTGAAGGTGTACCTGAGATAGAGACCTTAGCTGTTCGAGTGAAGACAAGCATCCAGCAGAGGGCAGTAGAGCGGAGCTGCTGATTGGTGCTGCAAGGGAAATTTGCATACCTCTGTCGTGGTCACCCTAACTTGAAGGTGTACCTGAGCTAGAGACCCTAGCTGTTCGAGTGAAGACAAGCATCCAGCAGAGGGCAGTAGTGCGCAGCTGCTGATTGGTGTTGCAAGGGAAATTTGCATACCTCCATCGTGGTCACCCTAACTTGAAGGTGTACCTGAGATAGAGACCTTAGCTGTTCGAGTGAAGACAAGCATCCAGCAGAGGGCAGTACAGCGGAGCTGCTGATTGGTGTTGCAAGGGAAATGTGCATACCTCCATCGTGGTCACCCTAACTTGATGGTAGTTTGTGGAGGAGCTGTTGTCAAGTGACACTTAAACCCAAAACACTATCTTCAGTGTTTCCCTCCCTACTCCCTCCTCTAACCAAAAAAAAACCGCTGTAAAGATCAAGAGGAAGGCTCGAGGTCAGGTAGAAGTAGAAAGAAGTTGAACCGTGATGCCACAGCCTACAGGTAAGGGATTGGCTGGTGACTGGTAAGTAGTTTTTCTTTTATTTTCCCTCAGGTGTTATCGTGCAGGGCGCAGAGGTTGCTGAGTGAGTGCTTGCTGAGAAGGGGAGTGAGTAACAGGTAAGCTGTTTCGGTGAAGAGTGGGAGAAGGTGCTTTTCCCTACTGTTTTGTTCTCTCTCTTTCTTCGGGCCTAATTTCGGGAGCCGTTCGGAGGAGGAGGAGCAGTCTCTGTGAGTATAAAAACCAAACGGTAACTTCCTGTTTTCCAGTTTTTTATCCAAAAGTGACGTCAGAGGGAAGCTGTGATCTGATTGGTTGCTAGCAAATCTGCCCCAAATTTAAAAAAAACATGGCTGAACTCGTAAACTTAAATTAAACGAATTAATTAATTAGAGATGGCTGGTCAGGTGATGTGCTTGAGCTGCTTGATGTGGGACCTGGCAGATCCCATTGCAAGCTGCAGCGACCACATCTGCAGTATGTGTTGGCTGCTCGAAGAGCTCCGGCTCAGAGTTGATGAGCTGGAGTCTGAGCTTCAAACACTGAGGCACATCTGGGAGGGGGAGACTTACCTGGACACTGTGTTTCAGGAGGCAGTCACACCTGTCAGAGTAAGTAGTTTAAATCCTGGCAGTGGCCAGGGACAGCAGGGTGTGACTGCAAGTCAGGCAGGTAAAGGGAACCAGCAGTCAGGAACTCAGGAGCCTCAGCCCTTGACCCTGTCCAACAGGTATGAGGCACTTGCTCCCTGTGTGGATGGCGAACAGGGTTGCAGGAAGGATGAGTCAGTTGACCAAGGCACCATGGTTCAGCAGGCCATTCAAGGGGAGGGAGTAAAAAGGCAAGTTGTAGTTGTAGGGGAGTCTATTATCAGGGGGATAGATAGTATCCTTTGTGAGCAGGATAAAGAGTCCCGCATGGTATGTTGCCTGCCCGGTGCTAGGGTGCGGGACATCTCTGACCGGCTTGAAAGGATACTGGAGAGGGAGGGGTAGGATCAGTGGTTGTGGTCCATGTCGGCACCAACATAGGCAAGTCTAGAAAAGAGGACCTGTTTAGAGATTATAAAGAGCTAGGATTCAAATTAAAAAACAGGTCCTCAAGGGTCATAATCTCTGGATTACTGCCCGAGCCACGTGCAAATTGGCATAGGGAGGCACAAATAAGGGAAGTTAACACGTGGCTGAAAGAGTGGTGTGGGAAAGAGGGGTTCCTTTTCATGGGACACTGGCATCAGTTTTGGGACAGGGGGGACCTATGCCGTTGGGATGGTCTCCACCTGAACCGAGCTGGGACCAGTGTTCTGGCGAAAAGAGTAAATAGGGTGGTCAATAGGACTTTAAACTAGAGATTGGGGGGGAAGGGAAAGTCATGGAACCAAGAGGTGAAGTAATCAGTGGGAAGCGTAGCTGCTTAGGAATACAAAAAAGCACGAAAAGACAGAACTCAGGAGAGGTTACGATAGCCCCCATCCCACAAAATATGACACAGTGTATGGAAAGGCTCAGTAAACCAAGGTCCACCACACTAAGAAAACAAAAAGGGACGGTCAATAGAGAATTAAAGGTGCTATATTTAAATGCACGCAGTGTACGAAACAAGATAGATGAGCTTGTGGCCCAGATTGTGACAGGCAGGTATGATGTGGAAGGCATCACAGAGACGTGGTTGCAGGGGGTTCAGGACTGGCATTTAAACATCCAGGGATTCACAACCTATCGAAAAGACAGAGAGGTGGGCAGAGGGGGCGGGGTTGCCTTGTTAATTAGGAATGAAATTAAATTAATAGCACTAAACGACATAGGGTCAGATGATGTGGAGTCTGTGTGGGTAGAGTTGAGGAACCATAAAGGCAAAAAAACCATAATGGGAGTTATGTACAGGCCTCCTAACAGTGGTCAGGACCATGGGCACAAAATGCACCACAAATTAGAAAGCGCATGTCAGAAAGGCAAGGTCACAGTGATCATGGGGGACTTCAATATGCAGGTGGACTGGGTAAATAATGCTGACAGTGGACCCAAGGAAAGGGAATTCATTGAATGTTTACAGGAGGGCTTTTTGGAACAGCTTGTGATGGAGCTGAGTAGTGTATTCTTGGAGGTGAGTAGTGTATTTAAAAGCCTTGCCTGGTCCCGTGTCTGTTCTTCTTTTCTGTTTTATTTGTTTTTATATAAGGCGGGAACCGGAAGTTCGACCCGCGGACCTCTGGCAAGTCCCCCCGCCCCCCCCCCCCAACCAATAAATTCTGGTGGAGAGGAAACCTTAGACACTACACGTGTAGTGTCTCCCACCCGCCCTCCTCCTCTAACCTAATAATAAGACCCATTGGTGTAAGGTAAGTGCCATATTATATTATTATTATATTATTAGCATTGTGCAGGTCAGGGTTCGGAGGTGGAGCAGCAGTCTCTGTCAGCGAGAGAACCTGAGAACATCTAAGACACTCAGAAGGTAAGAAGGTAAGTAAATTATTTTTACTTTTATACCTTTTTTCAAATTGTGTGAGTCGGGGGGAAACTAAAGTGACATCACAGAAAAGCTGTGGCCAGAGTGGCTGGTTGGGATTCTAACCTAAATTTTAAAAAAATTTGAGTATTTGGGAACTAATTAAACATAATAACTTAATTATAATTTGGAGGATATCTAAGCCAGAGATCGGAGAGTATTATAGTTAGCTATCGCATTTCTATTAGAAATCTAGTGCTAGGAAACAGATAGTTGACAGTAACTTTGAAATTTAAAAAAAAGTATTTTAAAAAAAAGACAAATTTTAATTAATTGACGCAATGTCAGTTAGAGGGGTGCTGTGCTCTGACTGTGAGATGTGGCAGGTCCGGGAGGCTTCCAGTGTCCCGGATGGCTTCATCTGCAGAAAGTGCACCCAACTGGAGCTCCTCACAGACCGCATGGTTCGGTTGGAGCAGCAATTGGATGCACTTAGGAGCATGCAGGTGGCGGAAAGCGTCATAGATCGCAGTTATGTAAATGTGGTCCCACCCAAGGTGCAGGCAGAGAAATGGGTGACCACCAGAAAGGGCAGGCAGTCAGTGCAGGAATCCCCTGTGGTTGTCCCCCTCTCGAACAGATATACCCCTTTGGATACTGTCGGGGGGGATAGCCTATCAGGGGAAAACAGCAGCAGCCAGAGCAGTGGCACCACGGCTGGCTCTGATGTTCAGAAGGGAGGGTCAAAGCGCAGAAGAGTAATAGTAATAGGGGACTCTATTGTCAGGGGCACAGATAGGCGCTTCTGTGGACGTGAAAGAGACTCCAGGATGGTATGTTGCCTCCCTGGTGCCAGGGTCCAGGATGTCTCCGAACGGGTAGAGGGAATCCTGAAGGGGGAGGGCAAACAGGCAGAGGTCGTTGTACATATTGGTACTAACGACATGGGCAGGAAGGGGCATGAGGTCCTGCAGCAGGAGTTCAGGGAGCTAGGCAGAAAATTAAAAGACAGGACCTCGAGGGTTGTAATCTCGGGATTACTCCCTGTGCCACGTGCCAGTGAGGCTAGAAATAGGAAGATAGAGCAGATAAACACGTGGCTAAACAGCTGGTGTAGGAGGGAGGGTTTCCATTATCTGGACCACTGGGAGCTCTTCCGGGGCAGGTGTGACCTGTATAAGAAGGACGGGTTGCATCTAAACCGGAGAGGCATAAATATCCTGGCCGCGAGGTTTGCTAGTGTCACACGGGAGGGTTTAAACTAGTATGGCAGGGGGGTGGGCACGGGAGCAATAGGTCAGAAGGTGAGAGCATTGAGGGAGAACTAGGGAATAGGGACAGTGTGGCTCTGACGCAGAGCAGACGGGGAGAAGTTGCTGAACACAGCGGGTCTGGTGGCCTGAAGTGCATATGTTTTAATGCAAGGAGTTTTAAGGGTAAGGCAGATGAACTTAGAGCTTGGATTACTACTTGGAACTATGATGTTGTTGCCATTACAGAGACCTGGTTGAGGGAAGGGCAGGATTGGCAGCTAAATGTTCCAGGATTTAGATGTTTCATGCGGGATAGAGGGGGGATGTAAAAGGGGAGGTGGAGTTGCGCTACTTGTTCGGGAGAATATCACAGCTATACTGCGAGAGGACACCTCAGAGGGCAGTGAGGCTACATGGGTAGAGATCAGGAATAAGAAGGGTGCAGTCACAATGTTGGGGGTATACTACAGGCCTCCCAACAGCCAGCGGGAGATAGAGGAGCAGATAGGTAGACAGATTTTGGAAAAGAGTAAAAACAACAGGGTTGTGGTGATGGGAGACTTCAACTTCCCCAATATTGACTGGGACTCACTTAGTGCCAGGGGCTTAGACGGGGCGGAGTTTGTAAGGAGCATCCAGGAGGGCTTCTTAAAACAATATGTAAGCAGTCCAAGTAGGGAAGGGGCGGTACTGGACCTGGTATTGGGGAATGAGCCCGGCCAGGTGGTAGATATTTCAGTAGGGGAGCATTTCGGTAACAGTGACCACAATTCAGTAAGTTTTAAAGTACTGGTGGACAAGGATAAGAGTGGTCCGAGGATGAATGTGCTAAATTGGGGGAAGGCTAATTATAACAATATTAGGCGGGAACTGAAGAACATAGATTGGGGGCGGATCTTTGAGGGCAAATCAACATCTGACATGTGGGAGGCTTTCAAGTGTCAGTTGAAAGGAATACAGGACCGGCATGTTCCTGTGAGGAAGAAAGATAAATACGGCAATTTTCGGGAACCTTGGATGACGAGTGATATTGTAGGCCTCGTCAAAAAGAAAAAGGAGGCATTTGTCAGGGCTAAAAGGCTGGGAACAGACGAAGCCTGTGTGGCATATAAGGAAAGTAGGAAGGAACTTAAGCAAGGAGTCAGGAGGGCTAGAAGGGGTCACGAAAAGTCATTAGCAAATAGGGTTAAGGAAAATCCCAAGGCTTTTTACACGTACATAAAAAGCAAGAGGGTAGCCAGGGAAAGGGTTGGCCCACTGAAGGATAGGCAAGGGAATCTATGTGTGGAGCCAGAGGAAATGGGCGAGGTACTAAATGAATACTTTGCATCAGTATTCACCAAAGAGAAGGAATTGGTAGATGTTGAGTCTGGAGAAGGGGGTGTAGATAGCCTGGGTCACATTGTGATCCAAAAAGACGAGGTGTTGGGTGTCTTAAAAAATATTAAGGTAGATAAGTCCCCAGGGCCTGATGGGATCTACCCAAGAATACTGAAGGAGGCTGGAGAGGAAATTGCTGAGGCCTTGACAGAAATCTTTGGATCCTCGCTGTCTTCAGGGGATGTCCCGGAGGACTGGAGAATAGCCAATGTTGTTCCTCTGTTTAAGAAGGGTAGCAAGGAAAATCCCGGGAACTACAGGCCGGTGAGCCTTAGTCAGTGGTAGGGAAATTACTGGAGAGAATTCTTCGAGACAGGATCTACTCCCATTTGGAAGCAAATGGACGTATTAGTGAGAGGCAGCACGGTTTTGTGAAGGGGAGGTCGTGTCTCACTAACTTGATAGAGTTTTTCGAGGAGGTCACTAAGATGATTGATGCAGGTAGGGCAGTAGATGTTGTCTATATGGACTTCAGTAAGGCCTTTGACAAGGTCCCTCATGGTAGACTGGTACAAAAGGTGAAGTCACACGGGATCAGGGGTGAACTGGCAAGGTGGATACAGAACTGGCTAGGCCATAGAAGGCAGAGGGTAGCAATGGAGGGATGCTTTTCTAATTGGAGGGCTGTGACCAGTGGTGTTCCACAGGGATCAGTGCTGGGACCTTTGCTCTTTGTAGTATATATAAATGATTTGGAGGAAAATGTAACTGGTCTGATTAGTAAGTTTGCAGACGACACAAAGGTTGGTGGAATTGCGGATAGCGATGAGGACTGTCTGAGGATACAGCAGGATTTAGATTGTCTGGAGACTTGGGCGGAGAGATGGCAGATGGAGTTTAATCCGGACAAATGTGAGGTAATGCATTTTGGAAGGTCTAATGCAGGTAGGGTATATACAGTGAATGGTAGAACCCTCAAGAGTATTGAAAGTCAAAGAGATCTAGGAGTACAGGTCCACAGGTCATTGAAAGGGGCAACACAGGTGGAGAAGGTAGTCAAGAAGGCATACGGCATGCTTGCCTTCATTGGCCGGGGCATTGAGTATAAGAATTGGCAAGTCATGTTGCAGCTGTATAGAACCTTAGTTAGGCCACACTTGGAGTATAGTGTTCAATTCTGGTCGCCACACTACCAGAAGGATGTGGAGGCTTTAGAGAGGGTGCAGAAGAGATTTACCAGAATGTTGCCTGGTATGGAGGGCATAAGCTATGAGGAGCGATTGAATAAACTCGGTTTGTTCTCACTGGAACGAAGGAGGTTGAGGGGCGACCTGATAGAGGTATACAAAATTATGAGGGGCATAGACAGAGTGGATAGTCAGAGGCTTTTCCCCAGGGTAGAGGGGTCAATTACTAGGGGGCATAGGTTTAAGGTGAGAGGGGCAAGGTTTAGAGTAGATGTACGAGGCAAGTTTTTTACGCAGAGGGTAGTGGGTACCTGGAACTCGCTACCGGAGGAGGTAGTGGAAGCAGGGACGATAGGGACATTTAAGGGGCATCTTGACAAATATATGAATAGGATGGGAATAGAAGGATACGGACCCAGGAAGTGGACAAGATTGTAGTTTAGTCGGGCAGTATGGTCGGCACGGGCTTGGAGGGCCGAAGGACCTGTTCCTGTGCTGTACATTTCTTTGTTCTTTGTTCTTTGAGCCCACGAGGGAACAGGCCATTCTGGACTTAGTGTTATGTAATGAGCCAGACTTGATTAAAGATCTTAAAGTAAGGGAACACTTAGGAGGCAGTGATCATAATATGGTAGAATTTGATCTCCAATTTAAAAGAAAGAAGGTAGAATCAGATGTAAAGGTGTTACAGTTAAATAAAGGTAACTACAGGGGCATGAGGGAGGAACTGATGAAAATCGACAGGCAGCAGAGCCTAGTGGGAAAGACAGTAGGACAGCAATGGCAGGGGTTTCTGGGAGTAATTGAGGACACAGTACAGAGGTTCATCCCAAAGAAAAGGAAGATTATCAGAGGGGGGATTAGGCAGCCATGGCTGACAAAGGAAGTTAGGGAATGCATCAAAGCAAAAGAGAAAGCCTATAATGTGGCAAAGAGTAGTGGGAAGTCAGAAGAATGGGAAGGCTACAAAAACAAACAGAGGATAACAAAGAGAGAAATAAGGAAAGAGAGGATCAAATATGAAGGTAGGTTAGCCAGTAACATTAGGAATGATAGTAAAGGTTACTTTAGTTTCTTTAGTTTCGGGAGTTCAGTTCCGGGAGCGGCCACAGGGAGCAAGTGCTGCTGGGAGAGGTAAGTGCTGTTTAAAAAGTTCCTTATCTTGCAGGTCAGCCGTTAGTTTCGGGAGTTCAGTTCCGGGAGCGGCCACAGGGAGCAAGTGCTGCTGGGAGAGGTAAGTGCTGTTTAAAAAGTTCCATACCTTGCAGGTCAGCCGTTAGTTTCGGGAGTTCAGTTCCGGGAGCGGCCACAGGGAGCAAGTGCTGCTGGAAGAGGTAAGTGCTGTTTAAAAAGTTCCTTACCTTGCAGGTCAGCCGTTAGTTCGGGAGTTCAGTTCCGGGAGCAGGCCTATTGGCTGACTGTAAATCAGGAAGGATACAAAAGGTGTGACTGAAGTGCCTTTAGAAGCGGAGTGCTGGAAGCAAACAGAGTGTATCTGAGTTTGGGTAAGGCTCAGTTTGGGTAAGAGGTGAGTGAGGGCTGTGTTTTTTGGAGTTTGGTGTTTGGGGTTGAGTTTCCAAAAAAAAAACCCAATGAATTAAGTAAATTAATTAACTAGTTAAGGGAATTTGGTGCTCATCTTAAGGAGGTGCAGAGAAGCAGACCTGTGAGGGAGTCTCGGGAGCAATTACATCACAGCCAGCAGGTAAGTGATTGGCTTTTGACTGGTAAGTGATTTTTCTTTTCTCTCTTTGACTTTCTCTTAGCTGTGTAGTGCAGTTCAAATTTAACTTCAGGTTTAAGTCATGGCAGGAGAGCTCAGACCCGTGTCATGCTCCTCTTGTGAGATGTGGCAATTCAGGGACCATTCTGGTGTCCCTGACTCCTTCATCTGCAAGAAGTGTGTCCAACTGCAGCTCCTGTTAAACCGCTTGACGGCTCTGGAGCTGCGGATGGATTCACTTTGGAGCATCCGCGATACTGAGAAAGTTGTGGATAGCACATTCAGTGAGTTGGTCACACCGCAGATTAAAATTACTGAGGCAGATAGGGAATGGGTGACCAACAGACAGAGGAAGAGTAGGAAGGCAGTGCAGGGATCCCCTGCGGTCATCTCCCTCCAAAACAGATTTACCGTTTTGGAAACTGTTGGGGGAGATGGCTCACCAGGGGAAGGTGGCAGCAGCCAGGTTCATGGCACCGTGGCTGGCTCTGCTGCACAGAAGGGCGGGAAAAAGAGTGGCAGAGCTATAGTGATAGGGGATTCAATTGTAAGGGGAATAGACAGGTGTTTCTGCGGACGCAAACGAGAATCCAGGTTGGTATGTTGCCTCCCTGGTGCGAGGGTCAAGGATGACTCCGAGTGGCTGCAGGGCATTCTGGAGGGAGAGGGTGAACAGCCAGCTGTCATGGTGCATATAGGCACCAACGATATAGGTAAAAAACGGGATGAGGTCCTACAAGCTGAATTTAGGGAGTTAGGAGTTAAACTAAAAAGTAGGACCTCAAAGGTAGTAATCTCAGGATTGCTACCAGTGCCACGTGATAGTCAGAGTAGGAATGACAGGATAGCTAGGATGAATACGTGGCTTGAGAGATGGTGCAAGAGGGAGGGTTGCAAATTCCTGGGACATTGGAACCGGTTCTGGGGGAGGTGGGACCTGTACAAATCGGACGGTCTGCATCTGAGTGGGACCGGAACCAATGTTCTCGGGGGGGTGTTTGCTAGTGCAGTTGGGGAGGGTTTAACTAATGTGGCAGGGGGATGGGAACCGATGTAGGAAGTCAGTGGGGACGGAAACAAAAGACAGGAAGGGAGAGTGTGTAAAGCATGACCAGAGAAAGCAGGGCAGAGAGCAAGGAAAGTCTACATTAAACTGCATTTATTTCAATGCAAGGGGCCTGACGGGCAAAGCGGATGAACTCGGGGCATGGATGGGCACATGGGACTGGGATATTATAGCTAAGACTGAAACACGGCTAAGGGAGGGGCAGGACTGGCAGCTCAATGTTCCGGGGTACAGATGCTATAGAAAGGATAGAACAGGAGGTAAGAGAGGAGGGGGAGTGGTGTTTTTGATTAGGGAGAACATCACGGCAGTACTTAGAGGGGATATATCCGAGGGTTCGCCCACTGAGTCTCTATGGGTGGAACTGAAAAATAAGAAGGGAGAGATCACCTTGATAGGACTGTACTACAGGCCCCCAAATAGTCAGCGGGAAATTGAGGAGCAAATATGTCAGGAGATTACAGATAGCTGCAAGAAAAATAGGGTGGTAATAGTAGGGGACTTTAACTTTCCCAACATTGACTGGGACAGCCATAGCATTAGGGGCTTGGATGGAGGGAAATTTGTTGAGTGTATTCAGGAGGAATTTCTCATTCAGTATGTGGATGGACCGAGTGGAGAGGGGGCAAAACTTGACCTCGTCTTGGGAAATAAGGAAGGGCAAGTGACAGAAGTGTTAGTAAGGGATCACTTTGGGACAAGTGACCATAACTCCATTAGTTTTAAGATAGCGATGGAGAATGATAGGTCTGGCCCAAGAGTTAAAATTCTTAATTGGGGCAAGGCCAATTTTGATGGTATCAGACAGGAACTTGCAGAGGTAGATTGGGGGAGACTGTTGGCAGGCAAAGGGACCGCTGGTAAATGGGAGGCTTTAAAAAATGTGTTAACCAGGGTGCAGGGTAAGCACATTCCCTTTAGAGTGAAGGGCAAGGCTGGTAGAAGTAGGGAACCCTGGATGACTCGAGATATTGAGACTCTGGTCAAAAAGAAGAAGGAGGCATATGACGTACATAAACAACTGGGATCAAGTGGATCCCTTGAAGAGTATAGAGATTGTCGAAATAGAGTTAAGAGGGAAATCAGGAGGGCAAAAAGGGGACATGAAATTGCTTTGGCAAATAATGCAAAGGAGAATCCAAAGAGATTCTACAGATACATAAAGGGAAAAAGAGTAACTAGGGACAGAGTAGGGCCTATTAAGGATCAACAAGGACATCTATGTGCAGAGCCACAAGAGTTGGGTGAGATCCTGAATGAATATTTCTCATCAGTATTCACGGTGGAGTAAGGCATGGATGTTAGGAAACTAAGGGAAATAAATGGTGATGTCTTGGGAAGTGTGCATATTACAGAGGAGGAGGTGCTGGAAGTCTTGAAGTGCATCAAGGTAGATAAATCCCTGGGACCTGATGAAATGTATCCCAGGATGTTGTGGGAGGCTAGGGAGGAAATTGCGGGTCCCCTAACAGAGATATTTGAATCATCGGCAGCCACAGGTGAGGTGCCTGAAGATTGGAGAGTAGCGAATGTTGTGCCCTTGTTTAAGAAGGGCAGCAGGGAAAAGCCTGGGAACTACAGACCGGTGAGCCTAACGTCTGTAGTAGGTAAGTTGCTAGAAGGTATTCTGAGAGACAGGATCTACAAGCATTTAGAGAGGCAAGGACTGATTTGGGGCAGTCAGCATGGCTTTGTGCGTGGAAAATCATGTCTCACAAATTTGATTTGAGTTTTTTGAGGGGGTGACCAAGAAGGTAGATGAGGGCAGTGCAGTAGACGTTGTCTACATGGACTTTAGCAAAGCCTTTGACAAGGTACCGCATGGTAGGTTGTTACAGAAGGTTAAAGCTCACGGGATCCAGGGTGAGGTTGCCAATTGGATTCAAAATTGGCTGGACGACAGAAGACAGAGGGTGGTTGTAGAGGGTTGTTTTTCAAACTGGAGGCCTGTGACCAGTGGTGTGCCTCAGGGATCGGTGCTGGGTCCACTGTTATTTGTGATTTATATTAATGATTTGGATGAGAATTTAGGAGGCATGGTTAGTAAGTTTGCAGATGACACCAAGATTGGTGGCACAGTGGATAGTGAAGAAGGTTATCTAGGATTGCAACGGGATCTTGATCAATTAGGCCAGTGGGCCGACGAATGGCAGATGGAGTTTAATTTAGATAAATGTGAGGTGATGCATTTTGGCAGATCGAATCAGGCCAGGACCTACTCAGTTAATGGTATGGCGTTGGGGAGAGTTATAGAACAAAGAGATCTAGGAGTACAGGTTCATAGCTCCTTGAAGGTGGAGTCGCAGGTGGACAGGGTGGTGAAGAAGGCATTCGGCATGCTTGGTTTCATTGGTCAGAACATTGAATACAGGAGTTGGGACGTCTTGTTGAAGTTGTACAAGACATTGGTACACTTGGAATACTGTGTGCAGTTCTGGTCACCCTATTATAGAAAGGATATTATTAAACTAGAAAGAGTGCAGAAAAGATTTACTAGGATGTTACCGGGACTTGATGGTTTGAGTTATAAGGAGAGGCTGGATAGACTGGGACTTTTTTCCCTGGCGCGTAGGAGGCTTAGGGGTGATCTTATAGAGGTCTATAAAATAATGAGGGGCATAGATAAGATAGTCAACATCTTTTTCCAAAGGTAGGGGAGTCTAAAACTAGAGGGCATAGGTTTAAGGGGAGAGATTCAGAAGGGCCCAGAGGGGCAATTTCTTCACTCAGAGGGTAGTGAGTGTCTGGAATGTGCTGCCAGAGGTAGTAGTAGAGGCGGGTACAATTGTGTCTTTTAAAAAGCATTTGGATAGTTACATGGGTAAGATGGGTATAGAGGGTTATGGGCCAAGTGGGGGCAACTGGAACTAGCTTAATGGTAAAAACTGGGCGGCATGGACTGGTTGGGCCGAAGGGCCTGTTTCCATGCTGTAAACTTCTATGATTCTATGATTCTAAATACATTAAAAACAAACGGGAGGCAAAAGTAGACATTGGGCCGCTCCAAAATGACGCTGGTAATCTAGTGATGGGAGACAAGGAAATAGCTGAGGAACTAAATAAGTACTTTGCGTCAGTCTTCACAGTAGAAGACATGAGTAATATCCCAACAATTCAGGAGAGTCAGGGGGCAGAGTTGAATATGGTAGCCATCACAAAGGAGAAAGTGATAGAGAAACTAAGAGGTCTAAAAATTGATAAATCTCCGGGCCCAGATGGGCTACATCCTAGAGTTCTAAAGGAGATAGCTGAAGAAATAGTGGAGGCGTTAGTTATGATCTTTCAAAAGTCACTGGAGTCAGGGAAAGTCCCAGAGGATTGGAAAATCGCTGTTGTAACCCCCCTGTTCAGGAACGGAACAAGGAAAAAGATGGAAAATTATAGGCCAATTAGCCTAACCTCGGTTGTTGGCAAGATTCTAGAATCCATTGTTAAGGATGAGATTTCTAAATTCTTGGAAGTGCAGGGTCGGATTAGGACAAGTCAGCATGGATTTGGTAAGGGGAGGTCGTGCTCGTCAAACCTGTTAGAGTTCTTTGAAGGGATAACAAATAGGTTAGACCAAGGAGAGCCAATGGATGTTATCTACCTTGACTTCCAAAAGGTCTTTGATAAGGTGCCTCACGGGAGACTGCTGAGTAAAATAAGGGCCCATGGTATTCGAGGCAAGGTACTAACATGGATTGACGATTGGCTGTCAGGCAGAGAGTTGGGATAAAAGGTTCTTTTTCGGAATGGCAACCGGTGATGAGTGGTGTCCCGCAGGGTTCAGTGTTGGGGCCACAGCTGTTCTCTTTATATATTAACGATCTAGATGACGGGACTGGGGGCATGTTGGCTAAGTTTGCCGATGATACAAAGATAGGTGGAGGGGCAGGTAGTATGGAGGAGGTGGGGAGGCTGCAGAAAGATTTAGACAGTTTAGGAGAGTGGTCCAAGAAATGGCTGATGAAATTCAACGTGGGCAAGTGCGAGGTCTTGCACTTTGGAAAAAAGAATAGAGGCATGGACTATTTTCTAAATGGTGACAACATTCATAATGCTGAAGTGCAAAGGGACTTCGGAGTCCTAGTCCAGGATTCTCTAAAGGTAAACTTGCAGGTTGAGTCCGTAATTAAGAAAGCAAATGCAATGTTGTCATTTATTTCAAGAGGCTTGGAATATAAAAGCAGGGATGTACTTCTGAAGCTTTATAAAGCATTAGTTAGGCCCCATTTAGAATACTGTGAGCAATTTTGGGCCCCACACCTCAGGAAAGACATACTGGCACTGGAGCAGGTCCAGCGGAGATTCACACGGATGATCCCAGGAATGGTCGGCCTAACATACGATGAACGTCTGAGGATCCTGGGATTATATTCATTAGAGTTTAGGAGGTTGAGGGGAGATCTAATAGAAACTTACAAGATAATGAATGGCTTAGATAGGGTGGACGTAGGGAAGTTGTTTCCATTAGCAGGGGAGACTAGGACCCGGGGGCACAGCCTTAGAATAAAAGGGAGTCACTTTAGAACAGAGATGAGGAGAAATTTCTTCAGCCAGAGAGTGGTGGGTCTGTGGAATTCTTTGCCACAGAGGGCGGTGGAGGCCGGGACGTTGAGTGTCTTTAAGACAGAAGTTGATAAATTTTTGATTTCTCGAGGAATTAAGGGCTATGGAGAGAGAGCGGGTAAATGGAGTTGAAATCAGCCATGATTGAATGGTGGAGTGGACTCGATGGGCCGAATGGCCTTACTTCCGCTCCTATGTCTTATGGTCTTGGGGTTTTCCCTAATCCTTATCCACCGATCAAAATTACTCTGTTCGATCCTTTCAAACGCCATGTATGTTTGACCAAATTCTTTCCTTAAATTTCTAAACCTTTGTCTGTAGGCTTCAGGCACTAGTTCATATGCACCTCAGATGGATTTTTTTCACCTCCTCATACGTCCCAGATACCTCCTCCGGTAGTGATGCAAACACTTCACTAGCCCTATCTACCAGCTTTGTTTGAATCAGTAATACCCACATGTCCTGTGGCCATTTCATTTGTTTAGCCACCTTCTCAAATGAAATTAAAAAGGCTTCTACCTCCTTCTTGTCAAACCTTGGCAATGCTTGGACATATTTAAATAGATCCCCACCAACCCTTCGACTTTGATGCTCTTTCTCTTCATCCTCATCAAACTGTACATTTCCCTTTCAATCCGCCAATTTTAACTGACTGTCATGTTTCATGGCCATTTTCCGAAGTTCAAACTCTCTCTGTCTTTCTTTTTCCTCTCTATCTCTTTCGTATTCAAGCTGCTTTAATTCTTTCTCATGTTCCATTTGTTTAATTCATAACTGAATTTTTGCCATTTCCAATGAGTCAGACTGTATCTCAGGCAACTTTAAATGCTTAGCCACCACCATAATTACCTCATCTTTTCGCATTTTGTCAGGTAATGTTAACTGCAATGTTTTTGCCAAATCTAACAGTCTGCTTTTAGTCTCTGTCCGTAAGGTACTGCGTGTGACCGTCTCCACCCCCAACAACTTCAGAGCCTCTGAAAGAGCCATTGTCCACAACACACTCCCAACTTAAACTGAAATACCACACCTGAAAAGCAACCACAATATGCTCACCCCTCACTGTCTTAAGTTCACTAAGCCAATCCAACAGATAGACTTGGATCCCCCTCGAGTCCCCAATTTCTTATGGGCCAGGGTTTAAAGAACCCAAAATGTATCATGGAGTTCACCTGACCCACGGCTTTTACTAGATTGTGGTATGGGGAGCACACGGCCCACTCTACAGGTGTGGTACAGCAAAAACGGAAAAGTATTTTTTAAAGCAAAACAATGTTTATTCTATGAACTCAAGTTAACCTTTTTAAAACATACAGTGAACATCTTAGCAACCATTAATTCAAATACAACCCCCAAAGAATACAACACTAAGTAATCCTTAAGCTTTCCTTTTAACATCCCTAAGGCTTTAAAAAAAACTTTATAGCAGCACATCAGGTTTAAATGCACTACTGAGAACAGTTATCACTCTAATACACCAAATGATCAAGAGATAGTCTTTACATGGCAGAGAGAACAACATTACACCTCCTCTGGCTGACTGCAGCTCCAACACTGAAACAAAACCAAAATAACAGACACACCCAAGCTTTTCTCAAAGTAAAACTAAAAAGCAGAGCCAGAACTCAGCTCCACCCACACTCTGACATCACTGCAGTAACTTTAGCAGACTACCATTTCTTAAAGTGATATTCTCATGACAATAGGCTAATGATTTGAGCGTTTGCCTGCGCCTCCCACTATGTATGTTATGGGGGTGAGCACAGGGGTAAATGGGAAGGTGGTGGAGTGGATACTCGCCCCATTTTACATGCTCTCCACCCATAGGAAACACATCCACCGGGGAGATGTAAAATTCAGCTCCTAGTTCCACAATTTGCAAGGACAATGGTCTTAGCATGGCTAAGGCGAGTGCTGTCCCAATGGTACAAATGCCTCTTTCCCTAGTACTAGCGCCAGTGCCTCATGAATCAAATCCATCTTTCCCACACTAGCCTTTGAGCCACATCGAACTCTCTGACTTTATTGACCGTGTGCTAATTTGCTCGTGGCTCAGCTAGTAATCCAGAGATGATTACTTTTGTGGTTGAGCTTTTTAATTTACCCCCAGCTGCTCATACGCCCTCAGGAGGACTGCTTTCTTAATTCTACCAATGTCGTGAGTAACCATCTGGACTATGATTGGATCCTTACCCTCCAGCCCCGAGCTGGTGGTCTTCACCCTCGCACCGGGCAGACAATACAGCCTTCCGAACT
Source organism: Scyliorhinus torazame (assembly GCF_047496885.1). NCBI lineage: Eukaryota > Metazoa > Chordata > Chondrichthyes > Carcharhiniformes > Scyliorhinidae > Scyliorhinus > Scyliorhinus torazame. The sequence continues at coordinate 4,308 of NW_027308508.1, read as the reverse complement.
CTATCCCCCTGACTATACTGCCCCGACCACAACTAGAAACATAGAAAATAGGAGCAAAAGTAGGCCATTTTGTCCTTTGAGCCTGCTCTGCCATTCATTATGATAATAGCTGATCATCCAACTCAGTATCCTGTTCCTGCTTTTCCCCATAGCCTTTGACCCCTTTAACCCCGAGAGCTATATCTATCTCCTTCTTAAAAATATTCAATATTTTGGCCTCAACTGCATTTTGTGGTAGAGAATTCCACAGGCTCACCAATCCCTGGCTGAAGAAATTTCTCCTCATCTCAGTCCTAAATAGTTTACCCCATATCCTCAGACTGTGTGCCCTGGTTCTGGATACACCACCAATGGGAACATTCATCCTGCATCTACCCTGTATAGTTCTGTTAGAATTTTAGAGATTTTTATGGGACCCTCCCTCATTCTTCAAATCTCTTCAAAAGCGAATATAATCCTAAACAACTCAATCTCTCCTCATATGCCCGTCCTGCCATTCCAGGAATTAGTCTGGTAAACCTTCACTACACTCCGTCTAGAGCAAAAACATCCTTCCTCAGACAAGGAGACCCAAACTGTACACAATATTCTAGACATGGTCTCACCAAGGACTAATTGCACTAATGTATTTAGTAATGGTACAACTTGCCCCAAGAACAATTTCTCCTCCTCCTCCAAATGCCATCCTATTAAGAGTCTCTGAATGGGTTTTTTATGAAAGGCAAATAACAAAAATATTTGAATCACTGTCGACAGAATTGCACTTTAGCTTGTAGACCATAGAATAGCACAAGTTAAACATTTGATCCACTCGGATTATACTATAAACATACATTTGCATCTAATATTTCTGTTCATTATAATAAACCATTCATCATCAATTATAGAAACACCAGTAGTTTGTGTCAGTCACATCATGAACTATATCACTCTGGATGGCATGGGCTTTTGGTGAGTCCCTGAGGGTTTGGAAACAACAAAATTCGATAGAAATTGAAAGCTCTTAACTGTTTTGTCAATAGATTTACAATTATCAGCATTTTGGCAACAACCAGCATTAGTCTGATAACAGCATTTTATATCTGTTATAACTCACACGGTTCTTGGGGGGAAGAGATGATCCATTATTGCAGAATATGAGCTCCCCCTATAAGGGAGCAGGAGAACTTCAACTAAGGTCATGTGCCCTTGTGTAAATAGAGTCTGCCAGTCAGGCACCAACTAGAGAAGACCCAGTAGGGAACTACTGGAGCTGTACATAATAGTTAACGTATCAAATAAGTTTTCTTTTTCTCTACTAATCGGTGTGGACTCCTTTTGTTGTCCCTTACAAAAATATCCCAATTCGCAGGATGCCCCCTAATCAATTAACTGTTTCAGAAGCAACTGTCACATAAACCTCTTGCATTATACAATTGTATTGTATTAACAGAACAACTCAATGAGTTTGCATTCTCTTGGAATAAAATGTATCCTGTCATGTAATTCACAAAAACAGCAATGCATCTGAAGATTCAGCATAGGATGCAATTATCTGCTTTTCAACACTTTCTGGTGTTTCTCCCACACCCAGTGGAGCTGCTCATTATTCAGCTATTCCTCGCCAAGTAATAAGCAGTTTGGGTTTGATATATGCAATATGTTGCATTAACATGTATTTTTTAAAACCTTGTTTATTTGGATTTATTTTTGTTAAAGGGGAGTTCCTTCTGTTCTCTAAGGATATAAGGACTTGCAAAAGGAGAGTTCCCATGCAGCATACACTTACAATAACAACTTGCATTTATTTGGCATGTTTACCATGGTAAAATTACACTCCGTCCCTTTACAACTGATACAAACTCGTGGTCATCCAGTGTTCGTTGTCAACCTTGATCTGTTAATACAGTGCTAATAAGCCAGAGCAGGTACAACTGTAAGCAGTGGCATGGAGGCCGAGCATAAAATACATCTTTGCACTACTGCTGCCACCTCAATCCATTCTCTTTTCTTTTCTTGCCATGTTGCATACTGATATCCATCCCATGAGATCCTATACTTAAAGGGAGGAAGGGTTCCTCATCCTACCCAGCCCATCAGTCTCAGTCGATGAAATAAGCTGACCATCTCAGTTCAGTCTGTTAATCTTTCATCTTTGATGCCAAAATATAATATGCGGTCCTTGCGGAGTGCAACTCTAGTTTGGAAACCCTGCAGGTGACTGCTGTGAAGAACTTGTTAAATCCTTATCTGCTTCGTGTTTCACTTTTCAATCCCTGTCCCTGCAACATTTGATTTGATTGATTTGATTTATTGTTACATGCACCGAAGTACAGTGAAAAGTATTTTTCTGCGGCTGAGGAATGTACACGGTACGTACATAGTAGACACAAGAATAATCAACAGGGAACATTGACAAATGGTACATCGACAAAACAGTGATTGGTTGCAGTGTGGAACAAGGGGCCAGACAAAGCAAATACATGAGCAAGAGCAGCAGATGGCATTGGTAATAGTGTTCTTACAGGGAACAGCTCAGGGAGAGTCACTGAAGAGTCTAGTAGCTGTGGGGAAGAAGCTGTTCCTGTGTCTGGATGTGCGGGTCCTCAGACTTCTGTACCTTCTGCCTGATGGAAGGGTCTGGAAGAAGGCAATGCCTGGGTGGGAGGGGTCTCTGATAATGACTCATTTTAAACTGCAGACCTTGGTCAATTTGGTCAAACTGAAAACACCGCTGGTCTAATGCTGGTCCCCCCTGCAGCCTGCTTCAGGAAAGCTGCAAGACCCAGGAGACCCGAGATATACCATCTCATGCTATTACCTCTCCTGTGGATAAACTAATCTTGTGGTACCACCAGTGCCACATCTGGCTAGGTATGGAAGATAATCTGAGGCTGGACATTCTCTTTGGAGTGCGTGCGTGTGTGTGTGACTCCTCTACAGGATTTTCCACTCAGCAGGGTTTGTGGGTGGACTGGGCCGGTTTAACTCAGTTGGCTGAACAAATGGTTTGTGATGCAGAGCGAGGCCAGCACCGCAGGTTCAATTCCTGTACCGGCTGGTGTTATTCTTGAAGGTCCCGCCTTCTCAACCTTGCCCTTAGCCTGAGGTATGGAGATCCTCAGGTTAAATCACCACCAGTCAGCTCTCTCCCTCAAAGGGGAAAGCAACCAATAGTCACCTGGAACTATGGAAACTTTACATTATCAGGATTGAGAAACAGTTTATTATAAATCTGTCCAATTCCAAATATCTATGGAGTCTTCACATAACAAAATGACAATAAGATCTATTTGTGCACATTCACAAAACAAGCAAATCCTATCCTTCCCCTCATCACAACCTGCTTATCAAGGTTCACAGCAGCCAATAACTGAGGGGCAGTGGCGGGGGAAACAATTCAGTCAATGTGGGTTTGGAGAGGGGGTTGGGAGAGGCATTGAATGCAACATTTGCTGCTGCTCTTGACCCAGTGGCTGCGTAATTTTATTGGTGCTGTCTGTGTTAATCAATTTTCAAAATCAGCCTTCAAAATTAAAAGTTCCGCACAAACTTAGAAACATAGAAAATAGGTGCAGCAGTAGGCCATTCGGCCCTTCCAGCCTGCACCACCATTCAATATGATCATGGCTGATCATGCAAATTCAATATCCCACTCCTGCTTTCTCTCCATACTCCTTGATCCCTTTAGCCGTATGGGCCACATGCAGCTCCCTCTGGAATATATCCAACAATCTGGCCCCAACAGCTTTCTGTGGTGGAGAATTCCACAAGTCTACAACTGTCTGAGAGAAGAAGTTCTTCCTCATCTCAGTCCTGAATCGCTTACCACTTATTCTTAGGCTGTGACCCCTAGTTCTGGACGTTCCCCACATCGGGAACATTCTTCCTGCATCTAACCTGTCCAGTCCCATCAGGATTTTATATGTTTCTATGAGATCTCCTTTCATTATTCTAAACGCCAGCGAGTACAAGCCCAGTCGATCCAGTCTTTCTTCAGATGTCAATCCTGCCATCCAGGGAATTAGTCTGGTGAACCTTCGCTGGACACCCTCAATCGCAAAAATGGCCTTCCTCAAACTAGGAGACCAAAACTGCACACAATACTCAAGGTGTGGCCTCACGAAGGCTCTCTTTAATTGCGGCAATGCATCTCTACTCGGACACTCAAATCCTCTCGCTATATAGGCAAGCATGCCATTAGCTTTCCTCACCACCTGCTGTACCTGCAATGGAAACCTTCAGCGACTGTCCCATCATGACACCCAGGTCTCGTTGCACTTTCCCTTTTCCTAAACTTCCACCATTCAGATAACAATCTGCCTTCCT